>NW_010515572.1:95144-126552 GCF_000687285.1 Phaethon lepturus
CTGAACAGAATTACTTTTCTTCATTACCATCACAGATGTCTTCAAAGTGTAATATGAACTAAAAGTTCAGAGCAGTCAGTGACCCAAAAGGATTCTACCTCTTAAGATTCAAGAAACAAGGCTGAAAGGGACCTTCAGGGCTTCTGCTATCATAAGGAATAGTTCTATTATATAATTCTGTTCATAAATGATCCACATTCTCCATCTTAAAAATTACTAAAAGTAATGGGGACAAAACCCTAAAATGAAAAATTAGAAGGTTGCCTCAAAACCTCACTGAAGTTCAGAACCTCTGGAAACATTCTGATTTCCTGCTGAAATGTTTTCCCAGTCAGCTTGGGCCTAGCTATTCTTGTGCCAACATTGTCCTTCAGTTTAAATAGTTCTCTTCCCTTCCTGGTTATTATTCCCCACAGTATTTATAGAAAGAATTTGCTCGCCTCTTCAGACTTCACTTTGCTGAGCTAAACAGGTTGTGTTCATTAAGTTTCCTCTCAAAGGGGCTCTTTCCATTCTGACCATCACAGCTCTTCTCTACACCTTTTTCCAGTTTAAATTCGCTTTCTTGAACATCAGTGTCTAGAACTGTAAGCAGAATTATAGACGTAGCTCTCACACCTGCTTTAATGCTTCCATCCTTGGTTTCAGCTGCTTGCCTATTTTCTCCAAGCCTATAATGCTTTTCTTATGTTTTAATGCCATTAACCCACAAATAAACTTGCCATCCAACATAACTGCAAATCCGAGATCCGAGGCTAAGTGCCAAACTCCACAGATACCAATGTCAAGAAAAGCTAAGTAAAGATGTACATTTTCAACTTGAAAAATTCCTTATTTTAATCTGTTATCTGTTCTTCTTAGGATAAAAAAGGTGTGTGTTTTGACCAACACATTGTTAGACCTAAAATGAAAATTTGCACCTCCAGGCACTTGAAGAAAAAAATAAGATAAAATCTTCAGTAAGAAGCAGAAGAGGCAGCAAAAGTGATGCTAGGAGTCCCTTCTATCCAATGACATACAGCAAGGATATGCATTGCATGCTGGAGAACTGGTTCCTCTTTTTGCCTAAAGAAGTTTGAAGCCATATATCCCACAAGAGTAGCAGAGCACATTGGGGTGGAATGTGCTCACCTTTCTGACTCTGGCTCCCTCTCAATGTAGTATGGAAGGTGGGTTTTTTTTTTTGTTGTTGCTTCTTTGTTTTAAAAACAAAAAACCAAAACATTCACCAAACCGATGCTGCGCTTCTTGAAGCGACCAGCTCCAATTTACGGTGAAGCATCTTATTAAAAAGCAAAGCAGCTCCAAGCTTGGGAGTGAGCCCTCTAGAACCAAGAGGCTTAGAAATGTACTTGCCTGGTGGGTTATCCAGCTAATCATCATGGTGCCAGGAATCTCTGACATACCCTTGCTGACAGTGTTAACAACAGGAGTGATGCAGAGCATCCCGAATACTCAGTAGCTGAAACCTGGTGGAAGATGTTTCAAACTGCACAGAAGCAGAATGGACCAAATCCAGACCCTTAGAAGCATCTGTAAATACTTAATCATTCTTCTGTCATCAGGGTCTGTATTTTGTGATTTTTCTTTGTTTGTGAGCCAGACACTGAAACAGTATTTCCATCTAAAACTATTTACAGGTGCCACAGCAAATTAACGAGTTACTTGAAGACTATAAACTTCCCATCCAGCCATTGCCTAGTTTACTATTTATTGAAAAATCTTGCCCAGCCCTAATCTAAATAGCAGGCAACTGCTTCAGTTATTTGCTATAGAGGTTGTCAGGCACTATTCCATGAAAACCAGCTGATGATATATATTGTTTTTCCCTACTTTCAGTTGTAAAACTGAATTAAAGAGACACTTGGAACACAGTAAGAGTTCAAACTAATATTGCTTCCTTATATACAATTGCTGTCATCAAAAGGGGCATACACAGTCTGTCTCCTCGACAGACTACTGGAATATATGCATGTATCCAACACCCTAAACACTGACCTTAAAGGCTAGCCAGAAAATGTGTGGCTGAAGCACAGGAGCATGGGTCACGCGATCAGAGTTCTGTCCCATGTGTCACTTCAGCTACTATTACACTATTTTCATTAATGAGGAAACTAGGACAGCCCTGTACTTGAGCATTAATCTGTTACAGGTTCTGAAGAATTGGCGCACTTCACGTCAAGGTCACAAGGTATAAACCTATATAAACATTGAAAGTATCAAAATAGTCTCTTATACTATAAGACTTATAATAAGTCTCTTATACAAGTCTCTTATAGTGCTTACCAGTGCCCTAAGCATATTTCTTATTAATGTTTTATAATCAAAATCACCTAAACCAATTACAGAGCTGCTTACTATATGCTACTGAAAATATTTAGACTGAAAGCAAAAGTGTGTAAGTTATTTTAGTCATCAGTCAACTATCACAGTAAGAGTCAGCATGCCAATAACATACACTGACATCATGTAGAAAGCACTGTTAAAAATATCCTCTTTTAATATAAAGCAGCACTGGATACAAGCTGCCTTTTATTTGTGAATACACTTAATAAAAAAGCAAAGGGATTCTTTAAGTTGGGATGTGGGGGAGAAGGCAAGAAGTGTGAATACATTGGTCTTTTTCTGGTACCATCAGAAGCAGCATGAAAAGCTTCTCCTCCTTGTTACCGATAGGAAGGAAAAGAAAGGGGAGGAAAATGGGAAGAACAGAGGAAAGGGAGCGTAACTGATCAAGAATATTTGTCTACTTTTATAAAAGATAATTTTTTTTGTTTCACTTGAAGACTTCCAAGTAATAAAAAAAACTGTAGGGCTTTGAAGTGAAAAGGATTAAACCTGATGAACTGGGAGGTAAAATTATATTTAGACAGAGATTTTGGAGTTATTTAACCTAACATCTTTTATAACCACAGAAGGGAAGAAAGTCTCTACAGCCCTAATGTTACTTGACACCAGGGCTGTAGGATCAGACACTGAAAAGTCAGCACACTCATCCCTTTGTAAGAACAGAGTGCTTCCACTTCAGCTCTGAGGATTTCCAAGCTACAACATGCCCAGAAAGTACTCTAAACAACCAAAGTTGCAATGGCAGTGTTTTCCTTTTTGTTTTACAAAAGTGAACAAGTTATTCTTCCTAAATTCTAGAAATTTTTACTTTTTTTTTTAAACGTAAAGCTTACTCTATCTTATTTGGGATCATGCTACACCTTCAAATAATGCTAAACCCTCCCATAAAACTCTTTCAAACTAGAAGCATCTGGAGAAATTAAAGTTTATCGTTAGAACAGTACGCCGCGATCCCTCGCACAAGCAGTGCCAGCCTTATTCAGAATCTCAGGAAAGCAGCCTCCCTGCTAACTGATGCACTCTGAACTTTGTTATACTCCAGGCATTTCCAGATGTCACAATCCAGTGAGCTAATTCACATTACCCAATATAAGAGAATACAGCTTAGTAATGAAAGAGGCAGGAATGTATACACTGACAGCTTTATCAAGGGCATCTGTACATACACTCCGAGGCATGGGAGGGGGCCAGAAATGTTGAAAGTTATCTAGTTCATGATGAAAGGGGAAACTTGATGGATGATATTACGGAGCTGGTCAAAAACAGCAAAAAAATATCTGGTGAGTGCCTTTTTGCAGTGGTCATACAAGCACACAACATGGTGCGAGGACATTTTAGCTTACCAGATATATTCTGGAAAAAATCTGGTAAGACACAAAAAAGTCAAGACAAGAGTTGAGGAACCTCTCAAGGGGAATAAGAGAGAATGGCAGACACCCACATCCCAATTTATAAAGACAGAATTTGATAAATGTAGACAAGTAATACATAAGATTTTCTGGAAGACAGGAGAAGCAAGAAAAGGAAGAAAAAGTCAGTAGCTCCTCACAGCAAAGGAAATTTCCGCAAAGGAAATGAGCACAAGTGCAAAAAAAACCAACACAGTAACAGATCCACTTGGAGAAATTGGAAATACATCAGGTTACTGAAAAGAAAGTCAGAAAAACAGTAAAGCACAAGAAAAAGAGGCACAATGAAGACAATCAATTCGCAACATGAATATTAATGAGTGTAAAGAAAAAAGAACTATCATTTATGAGAAGGGAAAGAGAAGGAAATTGTTGGCCAGCTACTTAACCCAGAGACTTAGGGGAACATCTGGCAACAGAAGATGCTAAGAAACTCAAACTGTAAAATGTTCCATTTAAAAAATCCTAACGGTAAGAAATAAGAATGGTGAGACTGACGGCCTGGGCAGACTCACAGCTGCCATCATCAGGGTATCCTCAAAGGCCTCCAAAAACAGGCCACTGTCAGGAATACTGTAAATATATTTGATTCCGCCCTTTAACAAGAGAAGAGGCCAAATGGCCTCCTGATGTTTACTGCAGACTCCTTTTCTGATTTTGCATGATGCAATGTAAGAGAACAAAGGGACAATTCATACATTAAACTAACTGTTAAATTGTGGGAGAGACAATTGTCATTACAAACCTCCAGGACGGGGGTGCGGGGGAAATCTGAGAAAACACACATTCATCTTACAGTTCTGTATGTTTCCTTCTATGTAGCAGTATTACAAAAGTCAGTAGAGAGACATGAAACATTACCCATATTCTAAACATCAGAAAACATTTATTTATTGCTTCAAAGATTGTAAGACTGAGTAGCTTCAGCAAGGTTAAAGTGCCATTCAGCATTTGAGTGCATAAGCACTTTCTGAATCAAGAACAGAAGCAAGTTTCTTCAGCAACTTATCTACAAGTTCAAAGTGGGCTCTGACATGAAAATGTAGAGAAGCCCACAGATGACATTCTTCCTATTCTGAAAGCCAATATACACAGAGCCTTTTGGGGAAACGTTAAAGATAACTTTTCTTCTAGAATTAGCTCACCTTAAAGACTTCAGCTTCTCCTTCAGCCTAGTTAGCCTAGATGCAAACAAAAAGCTAGTTCTTCCAGTACAGTTCCACTTAACACGTATTTTGACATGAGTTAAAAAAAGCACTACTTGCTTGACTACTTTTCCACAATCAGAAGAAAATTAGCTACTGAGTAAAGTGTCTGAAATCCATTACCCTGCCTGTGTCCAATTACACACATATACACAACCCCCCCCCAACTTACTAGGATAATGACTTCATCTAACAAAATTCATAAAGACTGGAGCACATCTAAAGACGACACAGATTTCCCTGAACAGGAGGAAATTTATTCTGTGACAACATTCTTCTTTCTTGTGGGAACTATGCTGAGATTCTTAAACACAGTCTATATTGCATTGCTCTTTCAACACATTTAGTCAATGAAGAAGGTTCATTATTGGCAACACATGATGATCTGAAGACAATCGCCACAATCTACTGGCTTCAGAAGCTGGAAGAAAGATCTGCAATTTTTAAATTTAAAATACTATATAATTACTGAAAAAGTTATTAAACGCTTCTGAGGGCACAGCATATTCCTTCGGTCATTCTCAGGCCTAAGCAATCAAATGAGCAATTCTTCCAACTACTGTATTTCAGAAACAAACATTTAAAGATTTCTTTCTTTACCCACGTAACAGACAGTATATTTGGTGGTTTTCCTCAAATCATCACATGCCCTAGAGAGATCAGCTTCACAATCAAAACCTGAGCTGCTAGGTATGAATTTGTTATCAAGTTCTGCTTATCTAAGCAGCTAATCTTAAGGAAGGTCAGAAAGTAGCTACTATTTTAAGAAAATCTAGTTTAAACAACAGCATAATCAGGGTTAAAAATAAGAGGACTGCTTACTGGTAGGTCATTTTCTAAAGTAAACCTACAACACCTTCATTAAGATTGCACTCAATATATTACAACTCATTTTTTAAATGGCCATAAATTCACAAATACAGCCAGATGATGTGGCTGTTCATTCAGCTGCAGGACCAGTGCTGCTGTTCTTGTACACTCAATTTGCCAAGCTGAGGGAATACGGGCAGCATTCCAGAAAAGAGAAGGTAAAAATAACAATTTATAAGGGGACGACAGCAATTTTGAGGTATGCCCAGATTGGATTCTCAGTTCGACATTACTCTGTATTTACAAAGTCATTCTTTTTCACCTTCTCCCTCTAACTCTTACAAGACAATCCATCAACTGCATGAAACAAACTGAGTTTCTATGACATATGTTCCCAAGTTAGCTGTTCACTTTGCTAAAATAAATATTTACATGTAACAAAATCCAGAACTACTCAGAAATCACACAAGTTGGTTATGTAGGCTTATTTAGCATTGCTAAAAAAGATTTGAGTATTTACAGTTCCTCAGAGAAACAAAATTGACAGCAAAAGTTACGTTCTACACAAGCACAGAACCATGGCTCAGGACAAAACTTGTTTTACCCACTTCTATACTCAAGACAGTTTTTAACGTTGCCAGCCCACAAGTGTGTTTGATACTGAACATAACGACTTGCAGCATGACATAACTGCACTTTCAAGAAACCATCGTCAAAGTCATAACATCCTCCACAGAGATACTCCTCAGAGCAGTACGGGTGGCAATGTCAGAGCACCACAGGTCAGCAGGGCACCTGGAAACTCCTCAGGTCATCCAAATACTCGCGTCATTGCTCAGAGTTACTGACGCATCTTTAAGTCTATGTCTCTTGTTTTAGGGTGAGACACTTGAATTTTCCTCTAAAATGGAATGTTTCTTCCCCAAATTCCCATAATGACCACCTCAATTGAGTATAAATTGAGTTTGTATGAGGGACTGATTCATCATGGTGTCCGCACAGACACACAGCCGAGCATGCGTACACTAACCAAGAGGACATACCGGTTAATCAGCTCATACTGCTTCAAATTACAATGCTTCAACAATGTTCCAACTGCAGTTCTTGTCCACCACAGACTCCAAGATCATCAAGCTGTTTTACATCTCAGTCAGCAGATACCAGGTTTATACATCTGGATAGCTGCTAAGTTATTAAGTTAAATTAAGTCATCTAGAATTGAGTATCTTCAGAACATCAATCCCAATCCCTAGGGCTGTACTTTAGCCACTAACGTCATTTGTATTTCCAAGACATTAAGATGAAGTTTAAGTGAGGGTCCAACACAGATCCTATACAGTTAGGCCAGAAAGGGTATAGGCATGGCTCTATTTCTTAAATTTATTTATTTAAAAACAAAACAAAAAGCCACAAACCTTAAAAATATTTCTAGCCCATACAGCTGTGGAGACAGCTTTCCAAGTATGACCCAAGCATTAGCCAATGCAGTATCACAAGGTTATTCCAGCACCTTGGCCACTGATCTTAGCAACAGCAGTGTTAACACAGCCTCAATGTTTACTATTTCTTGTCAGAATCATACATGCAACAGGGAAACCATTAGTCATTTCAAATTTAAAATACTCTTTGCAATGATGAAGAACAGTGGCATGAAGCTGTCACCCACACAAAAGAGCGGGGGGGAGGACATGATTTGAGAAGTAGACATGAGGAAGAAAAAAACCAAGAAGTAAAATGGAAAATTCATAGCTCCTCCAGAAGACTGTGGAAGTGAAGGAACAGTTGGGAAAGAGATGAGTTTTTTCATCTTCCTCTGAATGCTGAGTAGAACAAGTCTGCTAGTCTTAAATAATAAAAGTTAATGATGTAAAAAGGAACTACCAGAATAGGACAAGGGGTTACATCCTCTTTAAAACACAGCAATTGTGATGCCAAGGCTCCTCACCAGGGCATTATCACAGTACTTTCTGTGATCATACACACGATGATCCCCTGCTCTTCCATATTTACCTCTGACTAGTCGGTTTAGCCTTCTATCTTGTAAACTTCTGCTAATCCTATCCAAGTCCTGACGAGCAAGGTAAACATATGAACATGCTCCTCAAAACCAACCAGCCAACCAAAAAAAAAAAAAAATCTCTATTTCAACACCAAAAATCACAAAAGAGAATAAATAATCAGGTTTACTTTTTTAAAAGGTTTATTGTTTTATATATATTCTGTCCATACAAGTCTCTCAGTACAGGTCAAGGGGGAGCAATGCAGCTTGAAGACAGACATCTCTCAGCTACTTCCAGGCAAGCACACTTATCTGAGCAGTACAGTGCCATACGTGTGAAAGCAGATAGGCTGGCTCTGCACTCAGCCTAGTTGATTCTGGCTCTTATTAAGCACTACATCAGGAGTTGCTGAACTGTACACTGTTTTGTAACAAAGCCATAACCACATAATATCCCTCTGATCAGCATTACCAGCCTCACACAATTTGAGATGTGACAAGGTATTACTTAATGGGAATAAATGACCAAAAAAAAAAAAAAAAATCACAATTTATTCAACAAACACTACAGAAACACAGCAGTAACAGGCGCTGTTGATACTGCTGAAGGTAAAGGTGATGAAAAGGTGTGAGGCAGGAACTTGCCAGCTCCTATCTCTTGCCAAACCAGGGAGCCCTCCAGCCTTCTCAGCAGCCCAGCATCAGAATGGCAGGGATGGAGAAGCCATAGAAGCCCATCTGTACACAGCTCCTTACGGGAAGTAGCAGGGCACTTACACATCCTCAATGCCAAATACCATTGGTATACACAAATTGAAATAACAATTGTTTATTTGGCAGCTGACAGTTTAAGTGTGTACTCCTGCCTCCCTCAGACTCCGAACTCATAAAGCTTCAAAATCAATTCTTCTGCCCATTGTGCTCATTTCTGTATTTCATGTATTTTTATCCTTTGTTTCCCTTCTCCCTCCCCCTTCCACCTCCTTTTCCATTTCTGTCCTCCATCCATCTTTTTCATACTTAATCTTATCTCCCTTTGTGACCAGCTTTTGAAAAGGAGGGAGAGGAAATAAATACTCAAGTAATTGCATTCCTCATGCCCATTACAAGCCAGTGAGGGTTGAGGCCTTTCTCCCTAAAAGGGTTGCTATCTGCTTTCATAAATTCTGGAGCTCTCATTTTGATTAAGATCTCTGGAGCATTCAGTATGTTCCCAAAAACTCAGTAAAAAGCTATGAGAAAATGGATTTTGAATTTTGGAATGCAAACATGAAGACTTAACTCCTCTTATCAAAATAATGCTTAGTCTTTCAAGACAGTACGCGTGCTTATTCGATGCATCCACAGTAATGACTGTACCTTCAGATAAACTTTTGCTCTAAATGTCAAAAGCAACCAAGAACAAGTGTGAACATATTCTAGGTTACTAAGACACCATAATTTGTAACATTTAATAAAATTATATAACAATATATATAGTTAGATTATAAAACTATTCACATTTATGCTCTGACCTACTTAAACAAATTGTTTTTCCCCAATTGCACAATTATGAACCAGAGCAGAAAAATCAGACTTTATGAAGTTAATAAATCAATTCAGTGTCATTACAGATTATTAACATTATTACTCCAGCATGCACTCACCTGATTATGACTTTCTATGGGGCATATTTAAATATTTCTAAGAAATGTAATTTTGTTTCCTGAAACATTTATTATTAGTCATACATTATGCTACTTTTAATCAACTCAAACTAACTTCAGATTATACATTGAAACTACTGGTTTGTTAACAAAAACTATTGACAAAAACTATTAAAGCAAAGCTGGTATTTTCTCCCTGGTATATTCCTAACTGTCTCATACCCCAGAACACATTAAATGATTTGATGTGTCCTTTTGTATCAGTAGGCAGAAAAACCAGGAAAATACTGCATGTGATCCAGTAAGTAGTTTACATCAAGTAACTTTGGCTACATTTTAAGTGTTTTGAACTGGATAGCTTGCAGCCTATCACCTCCCCACCCAATTTTCAGAGAAAGCAAGCAGCTTAAAACCACATGCTGCTCCCGTATCTAAAAATGAGCTCAAACCCCATGTACCCCATGTTCAAGTGCAGTCAGATTAAAAAACACGCTAACAAATGAACAAGCACTTAAGAGGACTGGCACTATTTATCCTCCCCCAGCAACACTATGCAGTCTCCTCTCAGGGAGGAGCAAGTAGTCCTGAATTAGAGATACTGATGTCAAAGAAAAACATTTTAAAGGATGCAACACAGTCACCCTAAAAACATACAATTGGAAGCTTTGCAAGTCAAAGTTGAAACAATTTCAGTACCACCAAAGATCTCATGTAACTGCAGTTGATTTCCCTTCAAATAGTGTTTTTTGGGGGTTTGTTTGGGTTTTTTTGCAATTAATGCTTTGAAAGGATTCAGCAGAACCCTTTCCTAAAATTTCAGGAAGTAAAATATATCCAAAACCAAATGTTTAAGACCACCACATCCAAAAATGTTTTAGAAAGCTGCATAAGGCCCCCAGAACTTCTACCCTATAAAAGAATAGTGAAGACAATGCTAGAGAGATCAGATAAGAATAGTCTCCTTAGAAGTCATTAACAAAAATGCCGCAAACATTAGTTTTGAGGCACTAGTATAATGTTTCTCCTTCCATCACTAGCAGAATGATTCAGGCATAAAATCAGTTTTGAAAATTGATAGAGAAAAAGCCTTCTCTAGGCACTAAAAGTCTGGAAGTTTAGCAGCACACCACCATTTCCATTCTTATAAGAGAGCAAGCAATTCCATGCTTGCAAGTAGTTGCTGCACATTAACTACAAACCAGAAGCCAGAGAATATTGTTTTGCATAGATTTCAGACAGCAGCTTAACACACAACACCTACCTATAAAGTGTACACATGCTACTTTAAAAGAAGGTCTGTTCTCATTGCCAACAAAGACACTAAATTCTTCCTTCCGATTACTTGACAGTTTTACCCAAACTGCCAGCGACTATTAGCAACAGGGATGCTCGGTTTTCATAAATTGTTTTTGTGCGGTTTTTTTTGTTCTGCTGAAATATTACCTGCAGCAGTTTGTCAAGACATCAGTGAAAACCAGGAGTTGTAGTTGTTAAAAGGTCACACAAGATTTTGTTAGAGCTGTAAGTGGGATTCTGCTGCTATGGATGAATCATAACTTATGTTTTAATGATTTCAGCTAACTGTGAGAAACATTCTTTCAAAATACTAGATGAATTAGTAGAACCAGGAAGAAATGTATGCAATTTGTTCTGGAAAATAACTTTGTTAATTAAATTCACACACTTTATACATATGAGACACTAGATATACAGTGATAAAGGCATCCATTTGGACCTTTAAAATGCTTTTCGTTAGTTGCCAAATGCACAACGCATGCTGAGACATAAGCACCTAGGGGCATAACATAAACAGCTGAACAAAAAAATTATGCCAATAACTGAGAATTTACTAAGCCTGTGAGAAATCAACACACAGAGGAGTTTTCGGCTTAAATGGAACTTAGTTCAAAGGAATGAGAAATATTTGAAGAAACCTAAGAAAAATCTGGAACTGCACAGGATTTTTTTATAGCAGTAATATGTTACAAAACTTATATGCCAAAGTGTCAGCTGACAGGAAAGACTGCAATTCAGCAAAACATTCAAAACGATTCCTTTAAAAACCACTGATCCTTCTTCACGTTAAACTACATATTCTAAAGGTCCACTGTATAACAGTAGCTTGCAAGAGAATTGAAACACTAGGAACTACACAATAGCAAGATATATTAGAGTATACTTGCAATATTTTTTAAAATGCATAAATTCAAAAATTTAATAAACACTTTTTTATTTTGGTACTGGTTTTAAGAAGCTCATGGACAATGTTGCAAGATGAACTAAAAAACAAGCCTCATCAGAATTTGAATTTGCCCTCTAATTCAGACTTTACTAACTCTACAGCTGGAATAAATTAATCTTTTGGATCACAACAATTACTATTAAATCAATGCAATCTAGATTGCACTATTTGTATAGAACTTAGCCATGTAATTTAACCAATGAGACAACAGTTCAAAGGCAGACTAAATACAGTGCTGGAATTAGAGCCAAACGGAATTTGTATTTTTGTCACAAAGGAGACATACCAAAGACAGTGCTTTTAAGACTGACAAAAATGATTCAAAATCAGGGAGTTCTCACTGGTTGGGAAGTAATGTCTGCTATGGAGACTGGATGTTTTTAACAAAGACAGACATCTGTCAGTCAGCATAGGTATAAAATACAGAGATATCATGCCTTGAGGTGAACTAGATGATCTCTCAGTGTATTTCCACCCCTTAAATCACAAATGACTGCTTAGACGGTTGAGTAACAGTGAAGTTCAGAGCTGTTGCTTAAATAAAAACAGCCTCACCCAACCATCCCATCCCCAGACAGCCTCCTTTCTCGTTCTGGAACAAACATGTATGATTAGGGAACTGATCTGGTTAAAAATACCTCTTTCTCCTTTTTGCCAGTTTAACGTAGACCAAGTTTGTTTCTCTGCTCTGTTTCACTGCGCAGGAGCATGTGCAGGGATGTCAGCTCAAAAAGAAAGGAAGATGCAAAAGGGGCAGTGAAAAAGGGCAAGGATGACGACTGCTTACATCTGGCACCCCACAAGAAGAAATGTATGCAGTACAGCTTAAACAAAAAGGAACAGCAGTAAGATTTTTAAAGAAAGATAATTACTTTTATTAGACCAGCCTATACTGCTAGGAAAAGCAGAGGAGCTTTCAGACACACTGCTGCTTTAGCAGATTAGGCAAAGCACAAGACAGAACAAAACTGCTCATAATGTAAACGTAACCGTGCTAACCTTGAACAAAGAAAAGCACTTAGCATTTAGGCAACAGAGAAGTGTGTTACCGACAGGACAACTGACCAGTCACTGGTCCCTTTGGAAAAGGGATAAACTGCAGTTGGTGATAGAATGATGCAGTAATACCTACAGCCAGTGTCTCTAATTGAGGCCCCAATTTTTAGTACGCAGCAGACACGCCTTAGTTACTCTCAGACACCAAGATAACAGACAAAGCGTCATTTTCTGAGCAACTATCATACCAGTTACTACACACTGTCACTAGCCGTACAAATAGACAACCAATAAACACAAAGACAGTAGCTCTAGTATAGGAAATTACTGGAGGATACAGCAGCTTCTCTACAGGCTTTCCCTGTTCTTACATTCTTCCACCAGTACCTGCCATTGGCCACCCCTGGGAGACAACATACAGGGCTAAGTGGAACCTCATTTGGGACATCAGTTCTTTCACTGTCTCTTATCAAACACAAGTTCACACAGATACAGAGATGCTGTCTACAACACAGTACTTTTGCTTCCAAAAAACACACTTTTATATTTTAAGACTGACAAGTTTAGGGTTATGCTTTCATTACAAAGGAACACATCTAAAAAGTATCAAAAATCCCCAAACCAACCACAAAACACTGCCTCATATGAAGCTCACTGCAGTTTTATAATCCATAACTAGCAATGCCACTGGAAAAGGTGCTCTCATGTTGCCTACTTGGTTTCTGTTCCATGCTTCATCATGTTTTCTGCTGTTGGGTCAGAGCTAATCTCTCAGAAACAATCTACCCTCCATCCGATTATTAATGTGTCCTGTTGAACTAGGGATCCTCCTTGTAGCAGACAGACTTCAAGACTAGGAAGAAGCAGGTGGGTCTATCGGAGGACTTTACTAGACACACTGGCTGTATTTGTGGCATCTGACAATCAGTCGGCACGCTGCCCATCAGATGCAAAGGTAGCAACCTCACAGGGCATCTACACTGACTCCTTGGTGATTCAGCACAGAAAAGTAGTCCACGGGATTCACGCTAGTAACAGTAGTGTATGGAAACAGAGGATGGATGCTCTGGAGAGTAAGTTCACTGGGCAGAAGACTTACACTCAGGATTTTCATGGTGTTATTTTCTGAAACACTGTCTCACACGCAAGGCCTGAGAGGAAGGCTGAGGTAGGAAGTCAGTGATACAGAGGGAAAGGATTTAGGCATGATGGGAACAGGAAGAACTTGTTAGGCATGCACATTAGTCATGCCAGAGTCAGCCAGACTGGCATGCTAATAAGAGTTTTGGAACTTACAAACACTTCTACACTACTGCTAGAAATTTCAGAAGTTAACACATGGGAAGCCCAAACGCTTGGCCTCACCCAACACCCTTGAAGTAACAAGCATCTCCAAGACCTGGTGAAAGGAGGACAAATCAATACTGTGTAACGCTGAGAGGCCACCAACTTACTCAGCAATTGCAACAGGAACGACAAATAACAGGCAGGTGGGAATGGCACTGTATGTGAAGGACATATAAACATTTCATGGCATAAAGTATTACAGGAGAAGAGAAATCCGATGAACTTCTTATGGTAGGAGTCACATAATCAAGTAATAAAGATGTATCATCAACTGCACTACCAATTCAGGGAGATTATAAAGTTGCAGGTTTAGGAAAGGTAATAACAGCGGGCAACTGAAATCTCCTGATATAAAGTGGACCCTATGCCTCATCAGAATGACACGCAGAGAATTTTATTTTTCTCATATGACGACTGCTTCTTTGGAAATTAGTGCTAGGACCTACATGAAAAGATGCCATTTTTTTATTTGGTTTTGAGTGGTACACTAGACCTAATTAAAGGATATCGATAGAAAAGCTGCTCTGTAACTGTGCCTGCAATGCAGTTGTACTTCAACATTGTAGTTGAATACACCAGGCCATAAAAATATTTGGCACATGGATAATGAATTTCAAGAAAGGGAACAATGTAAAAGAATTGAAGTAATTATTAATCCTCCCAACCCATTCCCCCTCAAAAAAAAACCCAACCAACCAAACCAACCCAAAACCACACAAGGCTAAAAAGGAGCAATCCAAACAGCAAAAAGACTGCAACAGCTTGGAGGCTATTAGAAAACAAAACCACTATTCCCCACAAAAAAAAACAAACCCAAAGCAGACAAAATTCTGTATCAAAAGACCAGGTAAAACATTCACTACAGTTAGGAGAAAAAAACAAAAGCAGTCAAAAGAATACCTCAGCCCCAGCAACAAATGCCTACACCCTGTATGACTCAATAGGGAAGTTAAGGAGGGCATCAGAGAGAGGTCAGTTTTTAAAAACAGAAAGCTTGCCTAATGAGAACAGAAGAGATTACACATGGTAGGTCAAAACTAAGAACTAAAAATGTTTGGGTAGCACCTACAAAGTTTCTTAACTGCACCAAAAGCAGGAAACCAAGTAGAAAACACAGTGGGATCTCTTGCAGACCAAGATGAAAAAGAGGTACAGGGATGACAGCACCAATGCAGAGAAGCTCATTGAACACTGTTCCCAGTCTTTACTGGTAAAGTGACTGGTGAGACTTTCACAGCTATCTTTATAGTATATAGGTCACAGGGACTAAGTCAATTTGAATACAGAGGAGGCATTAGGCTGAATAGACAAGTTAGACATAGTTCACCTAGACCAGGCATTTACAGGACAGTTCTAAACCTGAAACTGAAGAAGCGCTGGGCAACAGGTTGCCAGTGTAACTCCAGTGCACACAAAAGACCCTGAAGAAATGGCACTACAAGAAAAGCACATGTGATTTCCATCCCTGCAAAATAAATAGAAGATCAGATGACTGTGCACATAGTCAACCGCAGTCTGCTGGAAAGAGTATGCACAGCTTCCATGAAAGAAAATCCTCCCAAGACCACAACTCTTCCCCCCAGCTGGTGCCAACTTACATATCGCTCTGAATTTGGGGACTGAGCTGTTGGATCCACTGACTATGTGGGTTGAACACCAGATAGTCTTATAGAAGGGATCAATCAGGATTATTCTGGAAAAAACTTGTAAGCGTAATCTTCAGCCACCAAAAAGGGGCTCAAGACTTTCTGTGACAGCCTGCACATTCCTCTGCTACATATTGCAGGCTCCTGGTAAGCTTCACCATCTTAAAACCACAATGCACAGGTTTGCTTAAAAGCACCACGACACACCCAGATGAACTCAGCAGGGGAAAAAAAAAAATCCCACAACCTTCTTTAGCCTTATATTCCAGCCTGTAAGCCTTGCTCTGACGACTTGGGAATTGGATGTAGGGCAAACAATTGGCAATACTGCAAACAGCAAATACGCAACAGGAAGTTTGTCATATGTGATTGCTTTTTCTTCCATAGCTTCTGGATGTACTTGCAGGCACCAATCTACCTGCTGATGGTGCCAAAAGTTGGAAAAAGTCACTGAGGTGACTCCACAAAATGGTTGAAACTCAAGTATTTCTCTCCACTGGTATCTTTAGCACTGCTGGAGACAGTAGCAGGCTAATGGTCTCAACCTGGAGAGCAGTTACATTCTCAGAACAGAAAATGAATCCAGGGTAAAGCAACTTAAGCTGCAGTTCTTGGCAGCCTAAAATTAATAACAGCTGGTTGCCAGGGTCTCATCTCCTCCAAGACCCAATCCCTTAAGCCAGCTCTGGCATTTAACATATCAAAAGACTCAGCAAAAAAAATAAGCTAACAAAAAGCAGTAGAGTATCTGCTGCTGACTTATCAAGCAGAAACAGCACAGCAAGCATACCCTGATCAATGCAAGTAGTACAAGTGAGGGTGTGGGGCACATGTATGAGGATGTGCCATGGGCATGCAGTCTCATCCAAAAGCTGCATTTAACTCACATTAGTTCCCCAAACCAGCAGACCAAAGTCATACCACTAATTATGCCTGCAATAGATTTGATATGTGAATGAAGTCAGATTGTGAACTACAGTCCAGTTCTATAATGTCATTCAAGTGGCTCACAGGATACAAAAACACTGCATAAGATAGTCAGCTATTCAATGCTAACAATACTAATGGAAAACAAAATTCTGGAAAACCTAGAATTAACCTCAAGCAACAAGACTACAATGTTTCCACAACAAAGCTTAAACATTTCTTTCTAAAATTAAATATTCCCTCAAACACCACATGAGATACAAACAGTTTCTCATAACTATGTACTGAACACCTTCAGTAAGATCCCTTCAAATGTCAAAACGGAGTTTCAAAAACCTCATCAGCCTGGAAACACTGGAAAATAACCAGGGTGCATTTTAATTTTGACGCATTAAAACCTGTGTGTTCCTGTTTTGTTTTCCTTCACTAGATAGCTTTTTGCTTTCATAAAATGGTAACTACATTTTCAAACTAACTTTGAAAATTATGCAACATTTCTGAAGCTAACACAAAATTACAACTACATTTTGCCGTTCAAAAGTAGCACTGGAGTTCTCTAAAAATACTGTATGCTGCAACTCTGTCACAAAATTATATAGGATAAAGTTGCTAGTTTTGTTAAAGATAGATATTTGGTATACTACCAAAAAGCCCCCAACAGCTCACTATCCATAAGCAGATCCCATACAACCATAATGCAGTCATTATTCTGGGAATTAACTGAAATAAAACAGCTGTGGACCAAATCACTGACCTAAAGGGCAGTATTATTTTGTTGTTATTAAATGTGTACATTGGTTGGTCAGTGAAGTTTCTAAAGGCCAAACCACTGAAGGTGTATCTTTATTCCAGAAGACTAAAGATTCAACCATCTTACTGCCTATTTATTTTTAAAAGCAACACACTTTTAAAAATAATGCTAGATTGTTATTAAAGGACTATGAAAAAGGCTCTAAATTCCTTGAAAACAACAGAGATGTCTAAGTTGTGCCTTTCTGGATTTCTCAATGCAATGCTTCAAGGTGCCAGGCCTCCTATTTTCACCTCTTCCAAGGCAGAAGAATTCAACTATTGTCTCACTCATTGAGCAGACTCCAGGCTGCAATTCTTATTCACCAGACTTGACAGCAGGAGGTTGGCACCTATTTTTCTTTCGGTAACCTGTGACAGGTGGGTCTACACTGCGATCGGCAAGTTCCGCTGAAAACTAAAGCATGGATTTACCTACTTGACTTTGCTCAGGTACAGCCACTGGTACGGCATCCACCCCGCCAATAGCACTCAGCTCTCTGCCAAACCGTACACGTGAACGGGAGGTGGCATGTTCTACCTCAGCAGTTTACCTCATGGAGTGAGGCCAAATTCTTCCTTTGACCATTGTTTCCAGTTTTATCTCCTTAGAGGTTGCCACTCCCTCAACTGCATCCAAGCCCAAAACACAGGTAGCAGTGGCTATCTTTCAGCTGATGGGGGAAAGCTCCACTGAGATGAGGGAAAACAGAAGAACAACCATTTAAAAACACTGATAAACAACATATATATCAGTCGTGGAAGCAATGATCACCTACTGTCTCACTTTGCTGGTTTGGGTTTGTTTTGTGGTTGTTTCTGGTTTATTTTTTTGAACAACCAACTGACCAAAACCCAGTTTTGCTTAAAGAGTTGTTCACATACCACAATTTCAAAACCTATCAATTCAAAGTCTTCTGACATCTCAAAGTAAACATGGAAGCCCTGACTTCCCCAGATACTTCAGGGTGAGCCTGTCATTTCATCTCCCTGTCACTCCCTTTCGTAGAACCTGTGCTCCTAAACTGCTCCATTTCTTTGCTGTCATGAATTGCTGTGCAAATCAAAATCCACTTCGTTAGCTGGCTGAAGTCAAGTACTAAAGTCTCCAGTACCACTAGTTTAAAAAAATTACCACTTAACCAATACTTTGCCATTTGAATTGTCATTTCCTTGGTGGTTTTTTTTTTTGGCAACGCTTTTTACTAACAGCAAAGATAATGTGTTCAGAAAAGCAATATCCCCATTCCCGGTTCAACATGAACCATTACTGAATTATGATTCAGTTCCAATTCAGTGAAAAATTATTTATACACGTAACATTCTCCAAATTCATTACCTCCACAGAGCTCTGTTATTGACCAACATTTACCTCTATTCATCTCCACCTTGAGAAAGACATGAATTCTTACTCAAGCCAAAAGCAGGGTGGAAAGAACAGTAAAAGTTTCTCTGCCAAAGCAAAACAGTTTATTAGAAAACAAACCCCACCTACTAAGTTAGTAATCCTGCTAGACCTAAACAGGTCACAGAGCACCAACTTGGGCATCTCTGAACTCAAACTGAAACAAATAATCTGCTCAAAAATCAGTTATTCCACTTTCTATCAGAAGCTGTCTACAGAGAGTTCATCTAACAGTTCTTAGAGATTATACATATGCACCGCCCTCCAAATGGTGTACCTCTCAGCTATTGTCCTGGCCCTCCAAAGCAGCCTAGCTCTTCTCATCTTCCTCTGCAAGCTGATCTCACACTTCTTCCAGGCACTCTGGCTGCCCTGCTCTGCAAACAGAAAATGTCTTTCTCTTGAGTAGCAGAACCATAAAGTTTTACAAGGAAGATCTCAGCCACTTTCTTGTACAACTGTATTTAATACTTTTCTATTTTAACGAATAATTTATCTTTAAAATAGCCACTTGCCTTTTACATATCTGTAGCATAATGAAGGCTAAGGGACAACTGGCAGTCAACTGGTAATACCTGGAAACCACTAAGCAGAGAAATAATCTAACTTAACAGAATTAGTTTTTAATTACTCCTGAAGTACTGGAAGCTGCTCTATAAAATACTGATTTTCATCACATTGCTAACAGTACAGCCCCTAAAGTATTTCAGTCATTTCTGTACAGCATTCTGATCTTCCTCCCAACTTCGCCTTATTAAAGTTTCATTATAATCTACCCACTGGGGGCAGGGAAGGGAAGGTGTTGGAAAGAATTACTGATAAAAGACATCACTTCTGGCTCAAGACATCCCAAACTGCAAGTTGCTGAAGACTAGAAAAATATTTGGGGAAGTACCATTATACAGTCACTGATAGTACCTTCCTTGCAACCCTACCTTCTCTTTCTGCTCATCTCCAGTTTTCAACATTCAGTAAGTCAAGGAATCTTGTTTCGCTACAGAACCATAGTTTACTGGCTCTAATAGGGCAGTAAATGGGTAACCATGCTCTCCTCGCATTTCTAAAATGCCCATAAACTAATTGCATTCATGCGACTAAGACAAACAGGATGTCTAGAGCAGAAACAACTGCAAAATTATTTTTGGAAGGTTTTGTCTTCAGCTTATGCTAGCAGACTTCAAACTGTCTAAGCTATTCTCAGAGAAAGGATGCACTGAAGAGTAGCCTAAAAATATGAAGGAGAATACTGCAGCTAAGAGTACTCCAATGGAGAAAATTATCCTGGGGGGAAAAAAAAAAAATTCATTGAAAATTCTGTGACTTAACTGAGAAGCAACAGTAGCCTTTGAAGGATTCAAGCTAACATGAATATAACTGTGATTCGTTTCAGATATAATGGATAACAGTTGGGGGGGGCGGGGCAGGGGGGAGAAAAGAAGAGTATGCCTCCAAGTTGCCGATTTAGGCAAAAATAACTAAGCAGAGTCTGAAGAGCTTCCTGGCAGGGTAATCCAGTCAAGAGAAAGAACAATCACAACAATAGCCAATTTCTGTAGTCCCTCTTCCAATTAAGTTAAAGAAAAGTAGATTGAGGTACCTTATGTTTTTCAGTAAGAACACAAGGCAGAGGAATTGAGGGTCTCATCCAGATGTGTCCACCATAATGACATGGTCAGGAACAAAACACAAGTCTTCCAAACCTCACTGCAGTGATTTATCCTTAAGTCACACTTGCCTCCTCTAATAACTTCTATACAGAGAAGTTGAACAGAATCTGCAAAACCCTAGAAACACTAAGAGGTCCAATGGCCAATCAGTGTTTTTATGTAAGATTATCTCTTTCTTTTTAAACTAATCCAATCACTTGAAAAAAAAAAAATGCAAGCCTTATCTGTGGAACCATCTGAAGATTACTGATGTCTCTGCAATAGCCTCTTCCAAGAAATTTCTGGCATCATCAAAAACCTAAACTTTAGCCTCTAAATGTCAGAGACCACTCTGGACTGCTCTAGTTTTTTCCCTCCAGAGCAATTTCCATTAAACATTCTACATAAAATGACAGCCAAGAAAGTATATTATGCTTATGTTGCCTAACTTTTGGATGTATGTCTGTGATCCATACATTTAGATGACTACTGCTCAGAGGAAGAGTAAAAAAATCTCACATCTCCAATTTGTAGCATATGGACTTTTAAGATGAAACCATATCTAAGCATGTCTCAATGGCTTTTTCTTGGGGGGATGGAGGGGGGGAACACGGGGACGGGGGACGGGACAGACATGACACACCAAACAAGAACTTTTTTTTTTTTAAACCAAGACAAAATTTCAGTGAAAACTTCAGAAATAATCAGACCTATAGCCTCCATAATTCAATTTATGAATTCTGACATTCTCAAAAAAGCTGCAAAAAATTACAGAAACCATACTAGGAACCATTCAGGAACAGCCCACTTACTTAGCAGGGACAAAAGTTTCTGATTTCCAGCCACTTGGCATAAGACACATTGTAGCAGGAGAGTGCTCATCATCTCCTCCTATCTTCGTCTATCCTGTATAGTGTAACTACTTTCAGCTTATGACAAATAAGACTCATCTGCTGCTGAGCATCTCTGACACATTTAAAGAGGAAGAAAACACACTCAAGTTAACAGAATGGTATAGGGTAGTAGGCAGTCTTTGAGTAGGTTATTCCAAGCCACTTACATTACATATGTAAAAAAAAAAACACCTAACACCTTGAAATCCTCCAAAATGAAAAAAGGAAGAAGAAAAAGCAGCTGGCACCAAATAACCTGAAACACAGATTTCATGTTCTCCCAAAAAGAGGTACTACTGGGAGCTACTTTTTGCAGTGACTTAAGATTTCTATGTTAAAATATAGCACAAGCACAGCAAACCGCAGTAATTCATCCTTGAGGTGAAAAGAGACCACAATGGTAAGCATAGACAGCAATACTTGTCTCACTTGAATCTTTTTTCTGTGAAATAAAAGTAATTTGTATTCTATTTATCCTTCTTTATAACCCTTTCTTTTTAATATTTGATTTTATCCAGCGTGCCTTCCAAATGAACAGCACCAATATTTATCTTCTTTCAGCTTTTACTCCCAATATTTTACAGGAATTCAGATATTATGGTGGCAGGTACCCCACGTGAGATTTCTGCCACCTGCCTCTTCTCTATCTGTTTACTTTTCAGTTCCAGTTGAACTGAACCACAGCCAGAATTACACTCCTATTCCTTAAGGAAGAGCGAGTCTAATCACTAGAATTTCACATTCTATCAGCATGTTAATAGGGATTAGTTTTAATATTACATTTCCAGTTGGTTCTTCAGAGTTTGGATTAAGTGCTCATACAACACTGTACCGAAAGAACTTGCCTTCCATTGCTTGGCTTGCAGTTTTTCATCTGGGCCAGTGGCTGGCTGAAGGTTTTTTTCCCCTCATGCTTAAGGGATACATCACTTGCAATTATTCCCTTCCCTTCAGGGGCTGTGGCAGTCTTTGAAGACGGCTTCTTTCCTCACTACGACTACACCTTTTCTGTGGGTTTTTCAACCACCTCCTCAGCCTCCAATACTCTCTCTGCAGAAAGACTACTTAGTGAAGGCCGGTGCAGCGCTTCTCTGACAGGCATTCACTGTCTGCTTAATGTGGCAGTCAAATTGAAGTACTGAGGACTAGAATTTTTTTTTCTCCTCATGAAGCTTACAAGGGACCTCTACCTATCACCTCATCTTACAAAAAAGTCAATCTTTTAGCATGTTTATTTTTACAGAAAAGAACTGCCTTGCAACTTGTCATGCACTGGCAGCTGAACTTGTGCTCACTCACTCACTGTGTAACGGAAATGGTGTGGCACCCAGTCCTTATATTCTTACAGTCACCTGGAAAAGGGGCTGGAGATGACCACATTTCATTTACTTAGCTGGCCCACACTGTTGTCCATTAGTGGAGGATCACACACTTTTTTCCACCTTTCCCAATACACCTAAAACTTACGAACTCTAGAGCTTCATCCACACAATTCTCATCTCTGTAAAAAATGCCACATGGAAAACAAGGAATGCGATTTAACCCTCTAGAAAGGATGAAGCAGAAGTAATTCTCATGCTGATTAGAAGAGGATTATGACAAGTATCCTTCCCTCCTTTCTTTTCTGTTTCAAACATGGACTCCAAGTACCACCCTGTAAAGCAAGCAGTGTCGCAGATGCTGGAACCCATCATGTGCCAGCGAAGGCTGGAGAGGAGACGTCTTTGCTGGCAGAGGGGCAAAGGACAAATTACAGGAGTATGTCTATGGGTCATATATTACAAACACCACAGCCCTAGGCAGGACCTTGCCAAAAATGCCACAGAGTTCACGCTAATGGGAAGAAGGGCATAAAATGAGATTTTTCTATGGCATTAAGGATTGTGAGAACTCACTCCTATAACACAGAAAGGCACAAGTGCTCTGGGAAGACATACACATCTCTATATGGCTGCTGTCCCAGTGACCTTGCCACAACTCAGTGGAGCTGTTCTGCATTCCATAAAATGTCATTCTCATGAAATTAGCACTTTAATAACCTTGGCTGCAAGTACTCAGTGTGGCAAAGCAGTATCCATGTACTCACAAATGCTGCCCTCCAGGAAGCTATCAAAGGCCAGTCAGATCACAAAAACCTAAGGCATATCCTATAAGGCATAGAAACATATGTGCAATACGTTACGGGGACAGCAGGAGTGAAGAGATGTTAACAAATGCAACAAATATCTCACCGAATAAACGTTTACGGCCAGCGGAGCAGGGGGGTATCCCACTTAAATGAAGCCCTTTACACTGAGCCCTTTTGCCAAGACCCCAATTATGAAAATGAAGGGCTTTCTACAAGCTCATACAAGTTGCCCAGGAAAGACATCTACTGTTGTTTACAGTGCTGGACTGAAAAACACCACAGCATTTGGTCAGTCAGTGTATACCACAGCACCACAACAGCACGGAAATCTAGAGAAGGCATCAATTCAAGTTCAAATTCTTAACTAACTACATGGTATCTGAATGCAGCACTAGGACCAACTTAACAACTACATTCCATTCTACTGCTATTGCACTCCCTAAGGTGCTTTGTTATTAAGGACGTGTTTTTGAGAATTTGTGAATTAACTGCAGTAGAGCTGCCCCACCTTGTTACTTAAATGCAAACTTTGCAATGCTAAACCGAGTACCACTATAATACCCCATTCCATAGGAGCATAAACATCATAAAAGAGGTCAAGCATTTTCATAATGCTTTGCTAATGAGGGTCAGGTCCTGACTGGACTTGTTTTGGCCTCCAGCTTAGCAACAGTTTCTGTATTGGCCAAACTCTGATGAGTCTACTATTATTTTTAAATAATTTGCATCTTTCCTTCTTTCCATAGAGACTCTTACCACAGAAACCAGTAGCATATGGCCAAACTTCTGTGTTAGCATACCAGCACTTCTACTTCTGAAGACAATAATTTGATGCTATGGAAAAACCTGCAGTTAACAGTAAACAGGTACTTAATGTAAAAATAGACACCTTGGCATACCGAGCTTGCTCCATTAACTATGGCATGAGCCTTGAGAGAACCAAAAACTATGGACTAGATAAGTTTCCTTCATTGACTGGTCACAGCTTAGATCTGTAAACTAAGTGACTGAGCTAGCCTGGTCTTCCAAAAATTTATTTCCTGGTTATCTCATAGTTGTCAACAACAGCAACTACTCCTTATCCATCTGGAGATGAAGGGTTAAAAGGATATTTAGAGCTTGATAACAGAACTATCCATACACTTAGATGATGTCTACTTGCTTCTTAACAGATATAACAAAAAAGTGCCAACATTAGATTTCACTTGTTTTAGGATACAATACTAGATGACATTACGATTACAAAGATATCATAAGAAACAACATGTTTAACTCACAACTGAAGAGGCAGAGCTTTGCACTCTTTTAGTAACTCCACATAAAATATTTGCATTCTTAAATCATTAGCTTCTCAAGAATTTCTAGCAAAGAATATTAGAGTTAAGATGCAAGTCAACTCCAGACCCAAAACATATTTTCTCACAGGCAGACAGGTTAAATAGGAATATATAATGTCAAAAACAATGTCAAAATTTGAATTTGCAAAATCCACAGCAATCTTTATCAGAAAGTTATCTTCAGTACAAGACAGAATAAAAGAAAACATGATATGAATGTAACTAAAATAAAGGAGGCAATAAAAATGAATAACCAGACTGATGGCAGAGGGAGAGGTGGCTGCTGACTCGTCCTCACTCTAGAAGGGATGGAAGAACAATTAACTTCTGCAAAACTAGTATTGCAGTGATTCAGAGCATTTATTATAACTTCATGGTGACTGCTTTTAGCTGAAGAAACAAAACCAAGGTCCGTCCTTAAGACTGTCTTATGATGTCAGCTCCTGTACTAATAGAAACTACCTCATTTGGGTATGAGAAGACCTCACTAAAATGAGCTTGTGAAGGAAAAAGCCCTCAAATAGTTAACCTAATTTGGAGTTTATGCTAGTAATATTTTCTCCATTCACCAATCATATGGGAAGACAAACCTACTGGCAAAGGTAAGTCCTTTCTGAAGCCATGCAGTTTCATCCCTTTTCCTCCTCTACTGTACCAAGATGCATTCACCAGTCCTGCTTTCAAATATGCTGGGAATTCCCTGCTGAGTACTTCCAACACCAGCCAAAATACACATTTTCTACTGCACTGTATGTTAAAAATGTCTACCACAGAATGCCACTGAAAGAACCACCACTTCTTATTCCAACATTCAATATTCAACAGCAAGGACTGTGTTAAGTCAGAAGAAAATACTGAAGTTTATACAAAACCACATGACATACACATGAAAACCAGAATGAAGTCAGACACACAGACATGACAGAAAACTTCCCTGTCTGCGTGTTTCATTGCTGTGGGTTTTTTGTGTGACTGGTGTTGATCTTTAGCCGTGACCAAGCAATCATTATACCTGTTGTGTAACGTTACTGAGTGTGACAATACATACAAATTATTGCACAGAGTCTGCTACACAAGTACGTCTCCACTGACATACAACTAAGTCTTGCAGAGAAATAAGAAAATTTCAGACTTCTGCCATCAGGAATAGTAATGTCAATAGGTATAGCTGAACTCCGAGTAGAGACTGTGGAAGAAGGACGTTGGCTTTTTTAAGACAATATGAAATTCATACTTTGGTAAGCTTCCAGGCAAAGTTTCACAAAAATATTTATAAAGAAACATATATATAATATATATAAACACATTAAAAAATCATAACAAAAATATACCAAGGCAAGCAAGGGGTCAAGCACAAGGCTCCAACTTTAAACATTACAGTAAGTTGTAGAGACTAAAACAGGAAGTCAGGCTGCAGCCAAGAAACAAGAAATTGAGAAAAGCATATAATTCCATGAACTTGCAAGCTATAACATTTTTATTTACATAGATGCATAAGCGTATGTATACACCTACAGACAAGCCTAATCTTTCCTCAATACCTTAAAAGAAAGCATCAGACAGTAATTTAACATTTTGGAAAAAAAATCAGCTTTGGGACTGTACGGGAAGATTTTAAACTAATTCAATCTAAATTACTAGCAAGTCACCACCACTAGTGCCAACATAGTATCAATACACAGTAACTAAGGCAAAAAATTGGGTGGTCAGAACCCTAGAACCATTTCTTTACTGCAGAGTCAAGTTACACTCACTCTGAGCAGAATCACAACTTTCTTTGAGAGTGTGAAAACTAATGGGCTCAAGATTAGCTAGCTCCACATTTTTTATCTGTATTGAATTGAAATGTCTCCAAACTTCAGTAATGAAGAATTAAGGTAATGTAGTACTGCTACCCTACACCCTTCTAGAATATGTAAACTGACAGATCTTAGACCTGAAAACACAATAAAATACAAAAGTCTGGCACATCGACACCACAGCACATCTGTATCTGTCCTGTAGCCAAATGGAACAGTTGCTGCAAAATACTAAAAGTTATCAATGAAGAAAGAACTGATGGATTTCCAAGCTAAGTCTTCAGGTCAAGACTGGATATCGCCTAGCAAGTATTTTAATCCAGAGGCCTTCAATCACAGAAGACAGTCAAGCCACACGGATTATTCCTGCAGCAAAGAATGTGGTTGCCAGTAACGCTTCTGTCTGACGGCTGAAGCCTCCGCGCGTACGCAGCGCTGGCAGCCTGCGTAGGCACAGCAGGTCTGCTGCTTCCCTAAAGCACCAGATCTACTACTACAGGTACGCAGATCAGCTATACACACCATTTAATGCCTCTGGCACAGCCCCGCGCTGCCAGATGAGGAGGATATGAACAAGCCATCATCTACGCATTTGATGCAAGGCACTCGTGGTAAACATCTTTCTCAAGAGCTCCTCAGCCAAATGGGAAGCAGGGCACGGACAGCATTAGCCATTCCAGCTGCAAAATCTTGTGCTTGGTTACCATGTACCAGATGACAGGGACAGAGCAAACAATTCTCCTTATAAATTGTGTCAAGTATGGGTGGTGACCACTGAAATAATCCTGTTCATTAGCAGGCAACCTTTGGGAAGGGACTATAAGAAGCAAACAACTGGCAAATGAATTAACCTGCTGGATTGCCATACAATGTCTTCCCCACAAATATGAAGACATTAAAATTAAGTAGGCAAGCTGAAGAGCTTGAGGCAGACACTGTGCAGGATCAAAAACTCAGAAGGGCGATTTCTGTGTGCCAAGGGAAACCTTTAGAGTGAGCAGAGATGTGAGAATCTTTATGAAAAAAAACTCCTCCTCATTCCCCACAGCACAGCTTCAACTGAACTCCTTTTCACACACTTTCCCTTCCCATCCTGTCACAACCTTCTTGCACACGCTTGCATTTCCACTCAAACACTTTCCTACTAGAAAAAAAATAGTAGTGAGTAGCATGAACCTTGAGCCCTTTCACACTGGTGGGTGGCCCTTTTCCATTTCCACAATGGAAGGCAGGACATGGTATTCTTTCTACTGATCACAGGCACAGGGTGTGTTGCACAAGACCAAACCAGAAAGGAAATAAAGGGATGCGAGTTATTTGTCAGAAAGGTAAGAAAAACAGGAAAAAAAGGCTACTCAGTTTCCCTTCTCCTTAAACGAGAGGTAAAACGTTTTTACAACTCTTCCTGCATGCCCTTAGAATTTATTTCTGTTGCCACTTCTAAGAAAACTCCTTTTAATCAACTGCAGTGTTCCATAACTTTACTCATCAAACAGGTTCAAAAACAGTCTTTGAATAACACTTTGTGTAAGTGGTAATTTTTGTCTGGGGCAGCAATTTTCAAACTTTGTATCAGCTTCCACACCTCCAGGATAATTTTTTACATTCCTTCTGCACCTATAGTTTGAGAGCCACTACACTGGTAGAAGCAAGGGGAAAGCGCATGCCCTGCAGAGCATACCCCATGAAGAAGGGAAGGGGTGGCTTAGAGAGCAAGTCAAAGTGAAATTATAGGTAGAAGAAAGCTCTTTAATTAAGACAGTGATAGAATAAAATGCTGGCAGATCCATGGAAGCTGACAAGAGGATGCCTGTGCCTGGAAGGATGTGCTGAGCCTATTCTCACCAAAACACTGCTAGATTCAGTATCTTCCAGGTATTTTTTTTTTTGACTCCATGAATCACTCTCTCCAACCCAGCAGCTCCCTAGCAAGACCCTCGACCAAAACCCCATACCCTGTGCTTCAGGAACTAGTCAGGGATATGAAAATGCCAACTATTTCATCCATGTATGGGCTGTGCTAGAGTCCAAAACCTATACCCTTTCAAAACAGGCATATCATTCCTACTAACTGCTCCAAATTTCCTTCCCTTCGAGCCCTGCTGTGCTCTTCATCCTGGCATCAAAAAGTTACAAAAATCCGGAGGTGTCACAAGCAGATTTTGTTCAAAAGACTACACACCAGAATCCCTTGCCTAAGTGATTCAGCCACCTGCTTTTCTTTGATCGTGCCCAGTTTCATTGTTCAAAGACCTGCAAGGAATATGAGTCATGCTTGTATGAGGATACCCACTTATGGGTCTTTCATCCTCACTATAATTAACATAATTAAAAAAAATATTTCTAGAATTCACGTCCAAACTCCTATTTTAGAGTACTACTCTTAGAATACGTGTTTTGGTCTACGGACAAAACCTCCAAAAGGATGCCAGGCAGAAAGCTACAACACACATTCACTGAAAAATGACGGTTCTCTTCAGGTTTTTTTGCAGTACACGACAAAGCTCAGCCTCTTAGACAACAGCGTATCTTTGTGAGCTACCCAGTTATCGCTAAGCCTGCCTGCAAGTCTTTTGAATGCTGGAAGTCATGCCTCCTCTGAACACCTAGCTGGAGCAGTTTATTCACCGACCTAGAATTTTACATGTAATACTGAAGAACTTTTTCCAAGTTGCTTCCCCAAGTGTACAAACATAATCAGCTCACAAGGCTGCTGAAAGCAGCAGTTCTGCCATCTGTCTGCTTATTCCCACCTCACACTTGTGCAGGCACAAGTGTTTGTGAAGCCATGCAACAATCCAGAGGGAACCAATCTCTGTGAAAACTAATCAGGGAAAACAATAAAGTTATGATTAGATCATTTCTCAATCTGTAAAACCGTGCATGCTGGCACAAGCATGGGAGCAAGCGGAAATTATATCACTAATTTTAATGGTAGCGCCATTTTCAGAAGTCCATTGACGCAGCAACTTTTCACCAGGTCTAGCAACTGAATCTGAAGAACAGTTAAGCACACATAATGAATTTTGGAAAAATACAAATTGTTTTACTTAATTTACTATTTTGTTCTTGTTAAAGAAAGAAGTGGGAGAAGAAAGGTGAAGCGATCTACTGGTTACTAAGAGGAATCAAAGAGCTTACTGGAAAACATTGCAGTGGTGAGATCTTCACCCCTGCCTCGGTTTCCTCCACTAATAAAACAGAGACAATAGCACTAATCCGTTCAACAAAACATTCTGCAATACAATTTAAAAACATAGTAAGAACAAGGTAATACTGTTACAGAGACACACAGACAGAATTCAACTCTTTTACAGCAACGAAAGAGTGAAACGGCACAAAGCTGATGCTGTAACCTATAGTGGTCTGGGATGGAGAACAGATACAGGACAACGAGAAGCAAAATGGCTACTTTGAGCAGCAGTTCCTAAACAGTTGGTATCTACAAAAGGACAGACATGGATTTACAAAAGACCTCGGTAAAGAAACTCACAGTGGAGTCTCCCTGCCCTCCTTTCATTATTGGTACTCTGATGTAATCACATAGGAGTTATGAAGAGCATATAGGGAAGACTTGCTGGGGTGGCAGGTTAAGTAGGAATCCACAGAGCTGGGTTGTCATGACAGCAGCTGAAAGTATGCAAGAGATGTATAGATCCTGGGTGTTAGAACAGCAAGGACTTCAAATAAGATCATTAATACATTACAGTATTTTAAACACAGAAGCATACACTACATCTCATTAATGAAATACAGATTGCATGATAGTCATTTGCATTGGTGAGGGTGCACAAGGGTCTAGGACATACACACAAAAAACTGTATTCATTAAGTACCAATAAAGTACAGGTTCTCACAGATTTGATAGTCATGCTATACGTTAAGAGGAAACAAGTGACATGCACTCTGGTGGACCAATGCACTCGAGTCTCAGCTGAAGCCTGGAAACTCACCACATAAGCTCCATCCCTTCTAAAGCAAAGTGAAACAGCAGAAACTTAATTTCAACAACTCCTTACATTAACTTTGCATTCAAGCAGATTTGGAACATGCAGCGACTCCATTAGCTCATCCCAACTGAGAGGAAGTAACTTGCCATCAGAGAAAAGTTACTCCCTGAAGTGTCTGAACTCTATCTGCAACAGCACGCCCAGTCACCCGGTGCAGGCAGGCTGCAGGTGCTGACATGCGGGGCAACAACGTCCTGGTGGGTCATTTCCAAAAGCAGGAGGGCATGGGGTTCAAGACAAACGCTGAACAAGAGTGGCCAGGGATGGGAAGGAAGCAAGCCCTTGGTGGATGCTCTTCCAAGGAGGCTTTGGAGGTGGAGGAGGACAATGAGAGTAACAGGTGGGCATGTGATCTGTTCAAAACTCTGGGACTTTGACATGGTGGATTACTCAGGGTCTCGGGATGTCTAACATTGGGTAATCTTCAGGACTCATTACAAAGCATGGTCTCTGCATAGTTTGAGACCTAAGTAGCGTTACAAGTGCCTGGCACAGGGAACGTACTGGTACACCAGTGCTCACAAACCCAGGATCCGCACGACAGGTCTCTTACACTGGGTACTCACCATCCAACACCGGTGGAGTAGAGGCCCACACTCGTGCAGAACACACGGGCAGAGAGAGGCTGCCGAGTGAAGGGTCCCAGTAAGGACTCCTGGCGAAACGCGCACGGAGCGGGTCCATTGGGGAGCTACCGAACACAAACCAGGCGCGGGAAGAGGGCGCTGACCGCGGGGCGCTGCGTGAAGCGCCCGCAACTGGATGTCGCCGCGAAGCCAGGTCCCCGCGGAGCCCGGCACAACGCGCCCGCACAAAGGCGGGTTG
>NW_010515573.1:0-13583 GCF_000687285.1 Phaethon lepturus
AACCAGTGACCTGAACAGGCCAAAGTCTGTCTTTGGTCTCCGGAAGTCCATGGTAGCAGTTTTGCTGACCCCTCTCCTCACTTCGCTCACAACTGAGAATTCTATCATGTCGTGATCGCTAAGCCCAAGACGGCCTCCGACCACCACATCTCTCACCATCTCAATTCTCAGTAGAGGACTTGAGACACAGAGGCTCAGGTGTGTTTGTGTGATCCGGACTTATGCCCATCCCCTGCTGAGGGAGACTCTCTTCTCTCACCACATGGGTATCAAATATGCCATGTTCCTTTCCCTGTTCCTCCAGAACATCCTGAAATTGCATATACGCTCCTTTTTTTTTTTTTTTTTTTTTTTTTTTTTTTTTTTTTTTTTTTTTTTTTTTTTTTTTTTTTAACCCCCTTTTTTTACACAACTACCCTAGTCAGCTTGGCCATTTCAAATGTCAGGAAAAGCAGGAAGCTGGACAAGAGACCTGGCCCGTTTCAAGCTCACTGACTAACCATGCCTCTGGCATGAGCATCACCCAGGACCAGACACTCCTACTTGGACCCCACTGAGAAGTGATGGTTGCTATCAGGACTGCTTTTCTATGTCCCTCTCTGGTCCCCTCTTTTTAAACTGTTTTTATTCTTAGCACCTTTCTACATTCTCATAATAATTTATTTTTACCTCCTCTTTTTTCTGTCCTCCTCCTCTCTTACCTCTCCTTTTCTTTGCACTAGGACATGGTGGAAAATGTATTATTTACTGATGCATACCACTAGTTCAGAGAAATGAACAGAAACAGCATTCAATAGATAATGTTTATGCAAGGTAACATAAAGTTGCCCTTTTAGGGATACTTCCTCTGCATATTATTTTAGCCATCAGCAACCCACAGCTCAGTGATTCCTGAGCCAGCACTAACAGATCTTTTTCATATAATCTCTGAATTTCCTCCACATAGGGAATATAAATTTATTTTTCAATACATGTCAATATTTAGCATGCCCAACATCTTTTGGCAAAGGCACCCAGGTTAATCAAAATCTGTGCAAAGAAACTCCTTTTTCTTCATTTGAACCTATGCTCATTAGCAACACCAGATTTACCTAGCTTCTGCATCTGAAAAAACAGTATGTCACCTCTTCTGTATCCCTAGTACTACAGACCCCTATCTCATCATCTTCCAGTCATCTCTGTTGTAGCCTGAAAAGAGTATTATTTAGTAATTTCTCATATAGACCTGTTCCATTCCTTCAACTGTTCTTCCTGCCCTTCTCTGTACATGCAATTCCACCAACATGGTCTTGAGGTGCAAACTAGACTGCACATGGCATAAGATAATAATTTCCAGGATGTTGATTGCTATTTTGACTACTGCTGAACTTAAAAATGCCTGTTCAATTTCAGTTGCAAGATCTTGTTAATCAGCAAATGATATAATTTCAGTGCTCATCACTGTGCACATAAAGCAAGGGTTGCCTTTTTCATAGTATCTCCCCAGCATGCATTACCACATTTAACTTCATTGCAGGATGCCATCTAACACTCAGTACAGCAATGTCCTTTTGCAATCCTTCATGGCTAGCTCTTCAGTACCAATATCCTGACTAGCTTAATACTGTCAACAAACTTTTTTGCCTCATTATTCTACCTTTTTTCCCCCAGCATTTATGAATACATTGAAATGCACAGATTCCCAGCACAAACCCATGTAAGATTCCATCATGAAAAAAGACTATTTAATTCTACACATGAACTTTTCCCCTATCTCCCCTTTTAGCAGTCATCCATCAATGTAAGGATGCACTGTCTATAGCAATTCAAGTTCTTTTCAAACTTTTGGAGATGATCTTCCCAATTACATTTTGGAAATCCAAGTAACATCACCTGGTTCTTCCCTGTCCACATGTTTTCTAATTCTCTCCAAGAACTCTCCTACATACACAACATTATTTTCTTTCATAAAAATCACACCAATTCTTCCTCATTTTATCATATCCACCTGTGTATCATTTCAAACAAATTCAAATTCTTCTACTTCTCATCATCTCCAATTGAAATATCTTCTGTTCTTACATTGGTTATACTTTTTTAAAAAAAAGCCTTAAAAGTCAGGTTTTACTATCATATCCTAAAACAAGGGTTTCTTCCATACCACTCTCTCCATTGCAGTCAATCATTATCTGGAATGAATACATACTATCTGGAAATAGATGGGAAATTGTTCTCACAGGTATTTTGTATGCATTTGTTGGACAATGGAAAAAGTGTCATTTCCTTATGCACCACCTTCAGAATTAACAAGTTCCAAATACAAGAAGTTACATAGATTTACTACATAAATGTACATTTAAGTACCCAAGAAAAGACCAGGCTAGCAAATAAAGCCAATTTTATTCACAGTTTTGTATTTTCCTCTACCTGATAAAACAATGAAATTATTTGTACAGCAAAAGCAATGATATTGAGAGCTAAAAAACTATGTAAAAGGCAATATTCCAGTGTACATAAAAGTTTGGCTTAACAGCATTATTAATACTCCCTTTTCCCAACATCATTTTAAATAAACTAAGTCCTACTTCCAAACTCTGGGGGAAAAAACTATGGGCTTGCTAAAGATTTAATGAGCTATATAAATTATATGTTGGGAATGGGGGAAAGGCAAAAGATCAGGTTGATGCTATAGATAAAGCACTGAATTTCTGCTCTGTATTTTTTCTTTAATTCTCTTCAGAAAAGTGGTCTTCAAGAGAAGGATTACTGCAAGTCTGCAAATTCATCAGTGTATTTCAAATTTTGATCATTCAATAACATGAACAGTATTTTTGTTATTACAACTGTAATTCAAAGAGTGCTTAAAAAGTTAGTTCTATTGTAAATATCTATGAAAAGTGAACTCTATTGCAAATAGCTGTAATTTACAAGGCAGTATGCTACACAGTGCTAAGCTATGGTCTTAAAGCTTGTCAAGTCAAGACCAGGCAGCATGCAGATGAACCACATCCTCTGTGGATGGTCAGTTGCTTACAGAGCAAGTTACTGCACACGGAAGGCAATGGCACACTACACTTCTACAAAGCCCAGCACTTAATTCGAAGATCTTTCACCACTCTTACTCAACGGACAAGAGAGACAGACAGCTGTTGCCCTAACAAGATTTTCAATAAAAGCTGGACAAAGTACTAACTTCATCAACATACAGCTTCGTAAGTAATATATCCTTTTTCGTACCTGTGGCCACATCGTACAAAGGCAGAAGAGTGGCTAGGAAATATTTTTTCATATGAGACTAATTTTGCCTTTAGAAGGCTTAAAAGCTAGGAACACCTCTGACCTCATGGGACTCAAAGGAACAGACATGCATATAGATGAATATCTGTTACACTGTTACAGCAACTAAGGGAATAAACATTTTGATACTCTAGGATTCAGACAAATCTCTAAGTATGAGATTATGACCAGAAGCAGTGTCAGGGAAATCAGTTACACATATCTCTACTGAAATATTTTTATAGTTTTCTCTGGCTACTACCAGGACACAACACTAACCAGACACTGTATATAATAATAAATGTCTGCAATTTCTATGTGCAAAAGACAAAATAGATACTTAGAAGACAAGCCTAATACATATTACCTTAACAAATTAGGTTAATTTCTTTCACATTTCAATAGCATTAAAATAAATCAAATCCAACTTTATATACAGAAATAGTTACTGAACTGCTTACCAAATATTTATATCACCACACTGCAAAGAACAAGAAAAGAGTATTGTCAGTTATTAGTTTTTAAAAAGGACAGAATCAACAAATTTCTGTTATGCTGCATTTTACACAGTCTCCTGAAATTTAATCTCTAGGAAAAGTTACTTAAATTACATGAGCCTCATTCCTCGGTAAATATAAGATTTTTTCCTTGATGCTAACTAGGACCTACCAGTGAGAACTGTTATTTAAACCCAATCAGCACCTTGTTGTTCTCTGCACTGCACAGAAATGTCAAAATACATACCAAAGATGTGCATGTAGAATGACCAGAATGGTAGATGTTCCATTCTGCGTAAGGTATTTCAGTTTGCAGAGAAAGCAATGAAAAGTTCTTTTCTTCCAGTAGCCAACCAAGACAATACGGGTTACCAAAATCCACATTAAAAAAAGCATTGAACAAGAGAGGGTTGCAACGCAACAGCAACTATCTTAATACAACTGTTTTCAAACACTTAAAAGTGCATGACATGAGTTTTAAATTAACAAACATAAAACAATAGTCAATATGCTTGATATCCTTTTACTGTTGCATTTAATTGATTTATAAAAAATTTAAAAGCAACCGAGAACACTCACACAAAAAGCTTATGCCCTACACAACAGTCGTATTACACAACACTCTTCACATACATTTATGTTTAAAGAGGACATTTGAATATTCATCCTGAGTGTACAAGCAATTAAGTGAAATAAGATGCAAAGGTAATACAGCAGTCTCTCTGGCCCATCACATTTCAGTGCATGAAGTCAGGTGTTATGGACTTCAGCACTGCCTTTGCTCAGTCCTTCTCCTACTACTTTCATTTTGAGGAAGCACAATTATGGGTTTCAAATTTACTGAACCTGAACAATCTGAAATGGAACGACAAAATTCCATTTTAGTTTTCATGTATTTGAGCCAAAAGCTGTATTACTGCCTATTTGCAATTTCCTCTAAAGCCTCTTTATTACCACTTTCAAAGAAAGCTTCTAAGTTCTGTTGGTACAGCCTGCTTTGTACAAATAGACTATGATCGTAAAAATGGAATTTCAAGAAGCCACCTGGATTCAACTCTAGTCTCCTGAATTGCATGCAACTACGAAACAGATGTTTAGCTCAGAATAGCCTCTAGAACATACTTCATTTGCTTCTAGCCCTTTACAAGCCATAAAATACAATTCCCCTTTTTGTCTTCATAGCAACTGAGGATGTTTACTGCACGGGAACAACAAGCTTAGAAAAACCTAAATGGACAATATAAAATAACTAGGCAAGACTGAGAGCTTTACCAACGCCCAGATTCCCAACAAAAAGTCCAGACGATCTTTGAAGGCGTATCACATAAGAAAACAAGGAACATAACAGGGGTATTGCACTTTCTGCAATTTTCTTATAATTTCTGCCGTACGGCTAATTTCCATCATTAACATTTTATCATGACTTTATAGCTAATTCTAGATCACCAGCAGGAAAATCAATCAGCTTTAGGCACAATATCAGTCTCTATAGATTTCCAGAGGGAAGTTGTGGGCTGCCCGCACTAGAGAGCTTTGTTCTTGTTGCAACGCACTGGTTCGGTGAAGCGTGGCACAGAACAGAGTAAATGTCTTAGAGAAGTCTAAATACAATCACACCTGTACAATTGTGAGATATGAAATATAGGGACAGATCCTAAATGTTACGAAAATCAGAGACTCACACACTTTCTCTGCCAACTGTTTTTAGGGCTCACAACAAAAGCTGTCCTGTTGTATTAATTTCAAAATGTCTTCTCCTTAGATATGGTTTAAAATCCTCTGCATTCACAATGAAACGTCATGTGAATGCCATTTTTTAAATAATGCTTTATAACAGGTTGGATTTCTCCAACCAATATATTTACTATATAAATTTTCCTCCTTTCGTCTTAAGTGTTCTGCTTCACTTTTATGAAAATTAAGCAGCAGTAGCTACTACTGCCTATCTGGTAAGCAAGCTATGAAGTTCAACATGTTATCTGAAGCTGTAATTTAGAGCAGATTCACAAAACAATATATTCCTTTTCACTTTCAGCTTTGTTCTGTTAGTATGTATAGAAGATTCAGTATTCTGAAAAACTTCAGTCTGATCAGATCTTTTCATAGGCTTCCAACAATCTGGTTAATACAGTCTAAACTCTTTGGACTTAGCCTCTGGAAAATCCAAAGACATTTAGAAGCATGATTATTTCTCTTTTTAAAATGCGATCACATCAATATAAAAATATTAGGATTGTATTTTTACCTATCGTACTAGTTTCTAAATTATCCAGAGAGCTCCACAGTCATGCCATGAGGCCAAGATTTTTAAACCAACAGTTTTATAGTGAACAGCAATTTATGGTATTTTGTACTTCTTTAAAGAAACAGCAAACTATAGAATAATAGGGATGGAAAGCAAAGGATGCACATGATTAACTTTCTACTTCAGTTTTTGAAAGTAACTAATAAATTAAAAAAAACAAAAACAAAAACGGAATCCCTTAGCACTCAACTCCAAATGAATGAGTATTCAGAAACATTGATCCCTAGGCCAAAGAACACAAGAAGATGGATCTTCCCAAACACCTTTCCCATAAATGCATGCTATTTCAATTATAAATTCCAATTCAAACATGTAAGACAGATTTTTACTGCCTTGCATAAAACACCTTGTGCAGCTGCCATCATTGTTTGTAAATGAGTATTTACTCCAATCTTTAAAAAGTAATGTTATAGCAGAACTTCACAATAAACAAGCTCAAGGCTACCAAAACAGGTGTGTTCAATCTCTCAGCTGTTGCTACCCTACACTGTTCTACTGCTCAGCCACCATCAACACAAACCACCATCCCTTACTGCTACTGCCTCCTCAATCTCAACTCTGCCCCTCCACCTTTACCTATCTTCTCTTGTGCCCTCATTGCAAATGGGAACTCGAGCACTCTCTGCCAACCCTCAAAAACCATCAACAGCAAACAAAATAGCAAAAGTGCCAAGCCTTACCTCATAGGTATTTTATTATATTAAATATGTGCATTATACTTCTGAATGTCAAAGCACCAGAAAAACACACATCGGCTACCTGCTTGTATAATCACAAAGCTAGCAGAAAAGATAGCAATTTCACTGTTATTCATTTGGAACTTAAAAAAAAAAATCTCATACAATCAAAAACTGTAGCCAGTAAAACCAGGTAAGCTCTGCAGACAAACTCTTGGAAAAAAGTGGAAAGAAAATGATAAATTCTTGTACATCCATAGTTGCCATTTTTGTTACTTGCCAAAAGCCTAACAGCACAAAAAGCAGGCTATTACAAGAAATACACATTTATGGTGGAAATAAATCTGACAGAGGGTCATAGTGGCAATGCACTCATTTCATCTTTCTTACTCCAAATTCTAACAATTCCTTTGAAAATTCTATTTTTTAAAAAAGTCTCCTTTTGGTCAGTACAACTGGCATGGACAGATGAAGACAAGAACTAGTCCAGCAGTAGCTGAAAATCCTCCTCTTCTCTTAAGGAGCACACTCTCTATAGTGTAGAAGCAGCTGCTGAATAAGGTTAATAAAATTACCTAGCTAACTGCTGCTGCTGTCAGTGCTCCTAGAGAAATACTACAGAACAGTGGCTCTAAAGAAGCAAAAAAATGGAAGGAAAGAAATGCACATGCAATTCATGAAAAGTTCTGATACAGGAACAAGGACCGATACTGTTTACAGAATTCAAAGCCAAGCTTGCTGAACTCTGGATACACACGTGAACAGACAATTACACACCATTTGTCCCAGGCCTCACAATGGAGTTACACCAGTGGTTGCTAAGGCCAGGAATGCAGGCTCTAACCAAGGCTGAATCAGCCACTCGGGATAAATTTCTTGGTGGCTGTCTGAAAGTAGAATGGTAGACCAATTTTACAGACAAGAAAAAAAATGGGCCTTTTCTTAAGTGAAAAAAAACCTTATGAAAGTAATCAAGTGTCTAGGCCATATTTTTAAGACCTGCTTTATCAAATACTTTTGTTTTGAATGTTTTTTTTTTCCTGTAATAAAGCCATTTGGATTACTACACTCCACTTTTACAACTGCCACAGGAAAAGAGACTGCTGATGGTAAATTCAAATAAGACTTGTTAATGTAATTTCAAGTACTTCGCCAAAGATTGTAGCCCCAGGCATGGTCTTAGTGAATAGGTGAAACTCAAAGGATCTGAAGTCATAAGAGTTCAGAAGTGCATTTGTTTTAAACTACAAAATGGTTCACTGCTCTCTAAAATGAGTAGCAAACAGGATCAATACTTACACTTGTAACTACACAGCTACAACTCAAGAGTGTTAGCAGAATCCAGAGATCTACATGACCCTCCCAAGCTCATAGGGATCTAATCTAGACCACAGTTTAAGAAGAAATTTAAAGTGTATGTATCAAAGACAGAAAAATAATCAATGTCTGTCCAATACGACTTCATGAAAGAAATTAAGTCCTTGAGCAACACATGCACAAAAAAACCCGTAACATTTCGGGCCTTTGAAAGAGTCGTGCATGATTATGTCTTTACAAGGCCAGAAGTCAAGATTCTGTGTCTGGCAAATGTCTAAGGTCCGATCAGTCTTTGAAAATGTGATATTAAAACTGTAAATATTTATTCAACTCACATGGAGATTTTTAATCAGGTGAACATCAAGTTAACATTTCCTGTATCTTGAAGAGAAAAGGGCTTTCCTTCCTTATGCCCTTTTACCTAAAGGCAAATAGTTTAAAGCCAGCAAAGTTCAACTCTTGCTGGGATGCAATAGAATGAAATATTTACATTTCACTGATACTGCTCTTAATGTTCCTGTCAGCAAAAGGGAAATTAACAAATTCATACATATTTTGAGGTACCTTAAGGAAATTCATACAGTTTATCAAGTTTCAGTATTTTTTTCTCTGAGGAACACTATGGGATTATAAAGCAAAATAAAACTGAAGACCTTTTTCACATCCACCCCAGAGGTTAAGAATGAAAAAGAAACCAGTTTTCAGATGTATGTGTGTTCACATGCATGTGCAAATATCAAATTAACTTTTTCTTCCGAAATATAAGAATAGAGGTAAACCAAAAGCTTTCATGCCAATTTGCTACAACAAAATGTATGAATATCAGACCACAGATGCAGTATCAGATACATAAAAAAGAAAGCTTTAAACATATCATACTTGCAGAATCCTTCAAAACAGCAGAGGATATGAGAGAAGGTTGCACTTTTTTTTAATGACTAGTAAAGTATTAGTGAGAGAGAAGAGCAAACAGACACAACTTTTCTCATTTTCCCAGCAGCTAGCAAAAAAGCTCTGCAGATGTTTCAGGTGCTTCTGCCAACGTGAAACGTGCAGCAGAATCTAAGAAAAATATCTTGCCAAGGAGTAGCTTACATACCCTTTCACCATTCCTCAACTGCTAATATCACTGCTTGCACTCATCAACACCCTTGCTCCTCATTTCAAAAAGAACCCTTTTTTTCACTCTCCCCAGCTATTCAGCATCAATCTCTATTTAGCATCTTCATGAGGCATGTAATTTAGCTTTTTTTAGCATCAACCGGCATTCTTTCATGAAAAAAGCCGCCTCAGTGACAGAATACGCCATTTAAACGAAGTAGTCTAAAACAGATTATTTGATTTACACTTCTGTACTTTTCTGCACCTATACTCCAATGATCAGTAATTAAAATGTGGGTTATTTGCAAGGGTCACATTTCTGAAATTGTAGTTGGCTGAACTATTCCCCCCTGCCACTTAGAACACACCTTCTAAAGAAGCACATGATAAAGGTGACCAACAAACAATGAAGTGCAAATACAGTACATAGACAACAGCACTGCCAACAAATGATCAGTGACTGTTATGTCCCTACCACTGACAAATTTCAGAAGAACCCATTAATCAAAAAGTAGCAATGATCACTTTATATATCGCTTATCTCACATGGCGCTCACAACCATTCTGCACACCAAAAGCTCACTGTGACCCTGCTTTATTACGAGCTATATGAGGACAACTATTTTCATTGTCAGTAACAGCTGAACCCCAGCCTAGCAAGGCTGTGGAAGTTTTAACTGTGACTCTCACACCCTAGAAGACATTTAGATTAACAAGAGAAAATGCATAGGAACCCACATCAATCTAAGCAAACAGTAACTGCTGCCTTCATCTTATAGCGCTTTATGTGCATCCTCATCTTGAAACACTCCAAGACAGAACATATTCCACATCTCCATGATGACACAAGTTTTCCACCCAATTCCCTCATATATGGAGAGATCAGCACCCAACTGTACAGAAAAGAGGAATTAAACTTTTTGTATAAAACATGCTCAAATGAACTCAGCATTTCTGAAAGGAATCAGAAGACACATGATTCTCTCGTTCCTGGGCTTCAAGGGAGATGCTTTGCCTTTATTCTTTTTTTTTTTTTAAATATATGATTGCCGTTTTCACAATTGCCTCACCAGTATCGTAATATATTATGTTGCCTGACAAATACAAATCCTGTAATTTTTCCAGTATGTTTCAGCTCAGATTTGTAGCACTGGATGCTAACAACTATTGTTCACTGAATATGTTCACAGCCTTCACAAACTGCCCTAAGTAGGTTCTACCATTGCTAACCTTCTAAACAGCAGTAGTTCAAAACTGGAGGTGCCAGTCTCAGCAACTTATAAAGTACAAGTAATTTTCAATTATTTGACCACAGTGTGCATAGCTTATGCACGAGATATTTTTGTTGTGTTTTTAAATAAAGGCTACGCAAAAAACACCAGTAAGGGCAGCATCATGGACAGCAAGACTTAATGAACCGTGTACATGAAGAGATGTGTATGCCTGCGTATGACTAAAGATATCGAGAAACTGTAAATTAATAGAAATTCTGTTTAATTGAACTAGATCAGTGAATTACTATTGCAGTTTTAAGAAATAAGCAGCTAAGCTGAATTTGCCCTTTAAAACTTAAATAAATGTCATTTCAAGATTCCTGTTATTCAATAAAGATGTCGTTAATATGGTTAAACAAAGTATTACTTCAAATACCCAGTTTGTGTTGTACTTAAAACTAATTTGTGATCTCCATTTCCCCTAAAATAAATTCCAGTCCTACGACTGCTTATGTGTCTGTGAAACTATTTACATGTATTCTACAGATTCGTATCGAAATAAATTAAAAAAGAATTAAATGTATTTAAAAATCAAAGCATCCGTCAGTCCCCTTTCACACTTGTCTGCATACATTCTTCACATCACAAAGTAAAAAATAATTCAGAAATACAAAGCATGCCACTGCAAAAAAAGACAAGTATTGCAAGAAAACTGTGGGGAGTATAGCACCCAAAACCAACTTCAGGTACAGTACCTGAAACCAAACTGAGAATGGCTGGATTTGAAGCTGACAGCAAGACTAACACTGAACTATGTAACAAATACTGAGTTTAAATTGTGTAAGTCCACAACTAAACCATTACCATCTGATTGCTAGAACTGTGATGGTACATATGCTTGTCTCTAGTCCATCTCAACTCCTGTTTCACAAAATACATTTTATAAAACATACAAAGAATTTGAAACATTTCAGTAATTTTCTTCTGTCAAGACCTGTTTCTGACTTTGATGTTGTGCTTTTCAGAAAAAACTTAGGGCCTGAACACAGACCTGGAAGAAAATGATTCTGCAGTGGTTAGCCTTCATGATGTCAACTGTAGCAAATGATAAACTATGTGGTATAAAGCATTGTCAACTACCTCAATGATATACTAAATCAGTTGTATAATATTCTATTTTTCCATTGACAAGCAGTTTTAATCAAATGGTAAAACATCAACCATTACATGAAAAAAAAACACTGTGCATGTTTTATTTAGGAGTGTGATTATTTCTCATCTTGAAATTTCCCAAGAGTTTAAATGTTAGGACTAGTTTTATATATATGATTAGGTACAGCACTGACAAAGCCATGTATCATCACTAGATGTTGGAAGAGCTTTCTGCAATTGTTGGCATTACGTCCAGTAGTCAAGAGTTCAAAGAAACTTGAGATATTTCTTTCTAATCAAATTAATGAAAGCCTACATTAATCATTTCAATTCTGACTGTCATATAAGGTAGCTATAATACAAGATATTGCTCATCTCACCACACATCTGGAGTAAGCTATACCACCTAGCTGGACAGCTGCCTTTATTTTAGTTTCACTGCAGAATCCAAACACAAGTCCTTCCTTTAAAGAAGGACAAACAAACCAACCCCAGCCCAAGCTGCAGACTTAAATGTTTAAATGTATTTGGAATGTTCTTTCTAAAGTGTCATCTGGACTTCACCAGTAAGTTACATAAAACATCGTAAAATTATTAACTGAATGCAAACTGTATAAGAGAAAGCATGGTAAATGTTTTTGTACAATTTAGTCTATCCCATCTGCTGCTAAATTTAATTTATATCTATTTTAAGCCAAAAATCTCTAGAACATAATTTCTGAAGTATAACGTGACCCTAAAACACAATATAAACAAAGAAAATTATTTTTTTGAAGTGAAGTACAAATATTTTTTAAGTTAATCAAAAGCATTTAGGTACAGCAGGAACTACAATCTACAGACTCATACACTTCAGCTACTTTAAATATTTATAAATAATTTCACAGTTATAAAATGCAAAATGTGTACAGGTCAGTTAGACCACAGACAATGATGGAAAATTAAGTTAAAAGGTAAGGTCTGCACTGGGTACAGAGGTGTTAAGAGTGACACTCAGGACTCCCCAAACATAGGAAGTCTTGTATCATTTACTTCCAGGGTAAGGGTGTTAGTCATAGCATCTTTAAAACCTTCCCATCAGTGTAGCCCAGCATTCAAATACAGACACAGGTTAAAACAAAACTGAAAGAGAAGTCATAAAACCAAGTCTATTCATAGATGCTGGTATTTATATCATAGGAGGTGAGTTGGTTAAAATGTCATTTCCTGATCTTCTGCATCTTCTTTCCCGACAACCCAAAGTTTACTGTTTTTCAAGCATTTAGAAGATTTAAGGTATATATTCTAAAGCTCTCCTCTTCAGTACACCTCTCTCACCTTAAGTCTTCAGAGTTAATTATCTTTTACAATACTTATACCTGAGTGCTCAGAAAGTCAGCCAGAAGTTGTTTTCCATATGAAAGTGAAGATTTTTGCTCACACTAGTAGGAATATAAGAGAAAAAGGTTCCAATCGACTTACGTTCTTCTGTTCTTGTGACTAGACTCTTCCCTTTTCCACACTTAACAATATAGCACATGAGCCAATCACATAATAAAATAAGGGGAAAAAATAGTTTCTAGTATTTATTTTTCTTCTAGTGGCCACAATGTGATTTCCTCTACTTAAGAATCCAAATTGCATAAAGTGTAACACCTAGAAATGCACACTACGGCTGTTCAACTGCGCCTGAGTTATTAGAAAGTAGCTGCCCATTTTAAAAACCTATTTTATTGTGGCTTGTAAAAACAACGTGGTTGGCTCATTGTTCCACTACAAATGAAATTAACATTTTAAAAACCCAAACCAGTATTGTATTGCTTAAAATCATTAAAACTGTACTACACCCCCACTGGGGGTAGCAAGAGGGCAAACCCAGAGCGCCAATATGTAAGTAGTCGGTAGAAGTATACGTTGTAACAAGGGCTGATACTTTCTACAGTTAACATAAGTTAAAAATCTATTTTTTAAGACGTATGACTTCCTATAAAGAAAATAGATATTTATTTCCTTTGCTCTTACATTAACTTCGAAATATAAACGGCACAAACTCTCGCAATGAAGAGGAAGAAAGCAGAGTAGCCAC
>NW_010515573.1:13616-13961 GCF_000687285.1 Phaethon lepturus
AAAACGTTAACTACCGGCACAAAACAGAAGCCAGGTGCCGTACCAGTACCTGCGCCTATACGCGTGTGTTTGTGGGGGCCGCAGCCCACTCTCAGCACAGTGCTTTGGTGCAGGACGTGGGGAATGCCTGCTTCCATCCCGACCACAGCGAATATACTGTTCTCAAATACGAAGACGAGCCTCCAGGCCTTTGTATTCCCATCCCCAGATTTAAAACATAGCTCCACGAGGTGCAGAAGAGCGCGCTGGCGGGGAGCGGGTACACGTTTAACAAGCGAGGAGGAAGAGGGTGGCCGAAGAGGCGATGGGGAGAGCACAGACCCCGCGCCCGGCGAGCCCGGAAAC
>NW_010515574.1:0-3177 GCF_000687285.1 Phaethon lepturus
GAGAACTAAAACCAAATCTTAGAACACCTTCTCTCCACCCTTCCCTTCTTCGTGGGCTCAACTTCACTCCCAATTTTTCTACATTCTCCCCCGCAGCGGCACAGAGGGGCGGGGAATGGCAGCTGTGACCAGTTCATCACATGTTGTTTCTGCCGCTCCTTCCTCCTCAGGGGAGGACTCCTCACACTCTTCCCCTGCTCCAGTGTAGGGTCCCTCCCACAGGAGACAGTCCTCCACGACCTTTGCCAGCATGAGTCCTTCCCACAGGCTGCAGTTTTTCACGAGCTGCTCCAGCCTGGGTCCCTCCACGGCGCGCTGTCCACCAGGAACAGGCTGCCCCAGCCTAGGTCCTCCCATGGGTGCTGTCCTCCAGGAACAGGCTGCTCCAACCTGGGTCCCCCTATGGGGTGCCATCCTTCAGGAACAGACTGCTCCAGCCTGAGTCCCCCATGGGGTCAGAAGTGCTGCCAGCAAACCTGCTCCAATGTGGGCTCCTCTCTCCCATGGGTCCACAGGTCCTGCCAGGAGCCTGCTCCAGTGCGGGCTTCCCATGGGGTCACGGCCTCCTTTTGGAAATCTGCCTGCTCCAGTGTGGGGTCCTCTATGGGCTGCAGGTGGAGATCTGCTCCCTGGTGGAGCTCCATGGGTCCTCCCTTCCAGGGGGACAGCTGGCCTCACCATGGTCTTCACCACAGGCTACCAGGGAATCTCTGCTCTGGTACCTGGAGCACCTCTTCTCCCTCCTCTGCACTGACCTTGGTGTCTGCAGAGTTGTTTTCACATGTTCTCACTCCTCTCTCCAGCTGCAATTTGCTGTTGCCATTTGGTTTTCTTTCTTTCTTAAATACGTTATCACAGAGGCGCTACCACCGTCGCTGATGGGCTCGGCCTTGGCCAGCGGTGGGTCCATCTTGGAGTCGACTGGCTTTGACTCTGTCGGACATAGGGGGAAGCTTCTAGCAGCTTGTCACAGAACCCACCTCTGCAGCCTCTCCCCCACACACACTACCAAAACCTTGCCACGCAAACCCAGTACAACTTGCACACTCACACTTGTTCCAGTTTCTGGCACCATGTACACACAGGCCCTCTGACCTGTGGTCCCACTGCAGTTGCTGGCACTTAAGTTCACTTACTCTAATCTCTCCAGTTGTGGGCACTGTGGACACACAAGCCCTTTGAGCCTCTGTCTGGTTCCAGTTACTAGCACTTAGACCTCCCATACACACAGAAATACACAAATGCACACCAAATAGAGACCCTCTCTCACAATGGAAGAGTTAGAAATGGTCTTTAGTAAGAAGACAGGACAGACTGCTGATCAGGTGCAGGGCAGGGACAGCCAAGTATATTGAGCAGACACGGTTTACACAACCGGCCTTACCTCTCACTTACCCTCTTTTTTTTAGTTGTTCTTCCCCAAATCACCTAGGTCCATCCATTTCCCTGACTTTGGTTCTTCCTTCTAAACATTCTTCTCCCAAGTAACCAGCGATAGGACGAGAGGAAATGGCCTCAAGTTGCGCCAGGGCAGGTTTAGATTGGATATTAGGAAAAATTTCTTCACTGAGAGGGTGGTCAGGCATTGGAACAGGCTGCCCAGGGAGGTGGTGGAGTCGCCATCTCTGGAAGTGTTCAAAAAACGTGTGGATGTGGTGCTTCAAGACATGGTTTAGGGAACATGGTGGCGCTGGATTAATGGTTGGACTTGATGATCTTGAAGGTCCTTTCCAACCTAGTGATTCTGTGATTCCATAAGCCTTTGCAATCCCCAAAATGCTCTTCACCTGCGTAATATATCCTGTACCCCTAGGCAGTAAGCACTCTTGGTGCTAAAGGTGCTCCGCAGTTAACTCATTTTAATGTGTTGCACACTTGGACAAGGGGACTGATGATTCTTTGAGGAGCAGGGCAGGGGGCGGGGAACGATGGGCATTGGACAGACAGGGCATGGATGGACATGACACACAGGACAGCCCCTGGAAGGGACTGGACAGGGTGTCCCTTCCTCCAAGTCAGAATTTGGGTTCTTCCCTGCCTGACATTGCTATTCTGTGATGGGCTTTGGAATAGCTGGGGCAGAGTATTCTTTCAGGTCCCAGACCTGCCGTTGCTTCTTGGTGTTCTAACACATCTGTGGATGTGCAGAGGAGCTTTTGATCACGTAATGTAACAGCTGTTATGTTACATTGTGTTTATGGAAAGATTTGTGTTAATACTCTGAATTGCAGGTTTAGCTTTTGATCTGTGAGTTGGGCTGCATCTGATACGAATAAAAACCGAGATAGTAATCATATCTTTTATCATTCTGCATATTTTTTGATTAAATTCTATGGTTTTTGCTTTCTGGGATCTGAAATTTTATCAGTTAATATATATGTATTAGTAGGGTAAAGATACCATTGGACCAAGGTTGACATATAGGATTATCATCACACACATAGTATGTGCATGTTGAAAGCAAGCCTGCATGTTTGTCAAGCTTATAACCTTCTTGCTTGTGGCTTTTTTTAAATTTTGTGGCTTATGTTTTTCAGCTGAGCTCCCTGCAGGGAGTGATTCAGGAGAAGGAAGCTCTCCTAGAAGAGCAGGCTCAGCAGCACCAAGCTGAATTGCTCAAGATAGCGGCCCCATCGGATCTGGAAGTAGAGATGCAGCAGGTATATTTGATATAATAATCTTATTATGGGAGAAAGGAAAAGAAATTTTACCAGTCTGAAGACACCCTGAGAGAGCAATTCTCTTCAAAGTAATTCAGAAGGGGTGAGAAGAGATATGATTTGACTGTTTGGGGTTTTTTGGGGTGCTAGTTTGGACTTTCAGAGTCCTAGCTTCAATCTGCTGATTTGTTATCAGTTGTAAAGAAAGAACAGTTAAAAAGAAGTATTAAATTGTTGTGCTCCAGTTCCCTATTTGTGAAACAATGGTGAGCTCTTCCATACTGCACCAGGGCTCCAGAATAAGTGCCAACAAAAATGAAGTTATTCGGGCTATTAAAGTAACTGTGTTATGAAAACGAGGTGTGTGGATGAAACCAGGAAATCTAGCCTTCTTATGTTAGCCTCTCAGATACTGATAAAGCACTGTCTCTCTTACAGAACCTGCGTACACTTCAGAGAAAGCTAGAGGAGCAGGAAGCATCTCTGCTAGGACGAACTCAGGTGATAGAATTGCTGC
>NW_010515574.1:3208-19937 GCF_000687285.1 Phaethon lepturus
AGCAAAACCAGGTAAGTTTTCATGCTTTGCTTATTGTCTTACTCTCGTGTAAGTGGTGGATGGGACCTTTGTCAGTAGCTCAGAAGTTACCAGATTAGCTTATTTCTGGCACCAGGTTTTCAACATGAAATCAGCTGGGGTGCTCCCTCAGGTCAGGTTTTAGACCTGCAGGTCTGTATGCATAGCTTATAGTAGGTCCAGCCAGCAGACATCTCTAGTGACCCAGATTCTGGGCAGGTGGACAGGGACAAAGTCTATCCATACTCCAGGCTGCTGACTGATACATATCAAATACACACAATGCTTCACATAAGACAAAAGTGCCTAACACAGTTTTGCTGTAGCTACACTGTTTCTGGACTGCAGTATCCAGGCCAGATCAGAGCATAGACAGATATTCTTCAGTACGTCTTGTTGAGAACTTGCTAATATGACACAACTTCTGGAGTGGGTCTCACTTAATCATTTTGGAGCATGAAGAGAATGAGATCTGTGCATATATGACTATGTATATATGTGCCCCTTAAGACAAGGTTTAGTACACAGTTTCTTAAAAGGTTTGTTTGCAGATATAGGATGGGTGTATTTTTAATTTTTTTCCAATATCTGAACTTCTGAAAATAAATTTCCATGCCTTTAGAAGACACTTCTAATGTATCAGTCTCATGTTAGTAGGCTGCACAATCTCCAGCCAGTCTAGTGCTGAACCTCACTTTTATAACTTTTACACACTTATGCACCACTCTGTTTTCTTTTCCTGTGTGTCACAGCCAGGCACAGTGGTGGGACTTCTTAGGACCAGGAAGAGGTGAAGAACCTCAGTGAGCTGATTTGTACTCACTACTGATTACATTGCTTACCAGGGTGTTTCATAAGTGGTGGCATGGATATCTTCATGGCATGGTTGTTGGGGTCCCCTGACTACTCCTCTGTGTCTTTGACTCCCCTCATGCACATTATATGATCAGAGGGAGACCTTGGTACACATAAAAACTTGAGGCCATGTGGCTGATACTTCACTCCCATAAAGTGAAGGGAGCTCCTCATCAGACTCCTCCTGAAACTAGCTATGCTGATGGTCCACAGCTCCAGGAGGAGGAAGTTTGACAAAAAATATTCTGGCAAGTCTAGGGTCTGTTTCTGTTTCTGTTCCTTGGTTGTCTTAAATCTTTGGTCAGTGTCAATCAGCTTTCTGGGATCTTTCTTGAAGCACTAGGTACTGTGTAGAGCACACTGTTACCTCCAGTTTCCTATTTCAGCATTTTTGATCCCCTTTCACATACACACTTTCTGTCTTTTAATTGTACTCTGTAATTGTTGAGTTCCCCCTCTTTTGTTGTAGTCCTTCCTCCCCTTTTTGGGAAGCTTTCTTTCCTCTGAAAGAGAACTCATGGCCACTGTTCTATTGTTTCTTTCCTCTACATTCCCCTGCTCTAAATTAAGACTTTTCTTTCCCAAAATTGAAAGTTCTTGTTTCTCCCAGCATTGTTTTCTTGCAATGTGCAAATAGTAGAGCAGTTTCTTTCTAACAAATTGAGATTTCTGTCATGTTTATTTCCTCCTTTCTGCTACTTAGATATTTGAAAAAGATTTAATGGCAGTTTTAAAATAGAATTCACATAGTTTGCTTTGGTATTTGTCGTGGCCCGAAAGAAGTCGTTTAGGACTACCCCCTTCCCCATGAGACCAACGACCAACTTCATCATCCCCCTGGACTGAATTGAGGTGAAACGACACCAGCCAACCAATTTGACAATTTAATAATACACAATGCAAGGCATGAGGTTACATAAATGACTCAATGGCAACTACTCTAACTAAATAATTCAACTAAATAAACAAGTCCCCTCCAGCACATCTTTTACACTTCGACAAAGGGGGCGGGGGGGCGGGGGGAGAGAGAGAGCATGAGCGCGAGCAGAGAAGATATCACCACCCGTGGATCCAGCAGCGTCTTGTTGGTCCTCTTGATGCTCCTTGGTGGTGGGGGTCCCCCTTTTTGCTTCTGATGGTGTCCTTTTTATACAGTCCGAGTCCCACAATCTCCGTCTGCATGCATATACAACAGGCTGCATGCATATGCAACAGGCTGGTTCAATCAGGCAGTGGCACCTCTGCAGGCCTTGGTGTCTCCTCCCGGTCATTGTGCAGGCTGATTCAATCAGGCAATGGCATCTCTTGGTGTCTCCTCCCGGTATTCAATCAGGCAGTGGCACCTCTTGGTGTCTCCTCCTGGTATTCAGTCAGGCAATGGCACCTTATCTCGGTCTTTTCTGGGGTCCACCCCGTATTGAGGCACGTTCAAGCTTTTGTACCAAGAAAAAGGTGTGAGTTCCTCGGAACCGTGAAATGTTTAAGACAGAAACCGCATATTGGCGGCACAGTATTGAACTAGCTGAGAGTTAAATTCATTTCCGTATCCTTTTACAGACACTCCTAGATCAATGCCAGAAGATGGAAGTGGATCTAAACTCTTTGAGGCATGTGCTAGATGCAGAGAGACGAGAGTCTGAGGATCTCAGGGAGAAGATGGAGCTGGAACTAGCTGAGAGGAAGCTGTCCTCCCATTGCTTGCAGGAGGAGGTGCAGTGTCTCTCAGAACAACTGGAAGAGGCAAGAAGGGCGCAAGCTGAATTAGAGGTGAAGTATAAAGACCAGGAGCAGGAACAAAGGCTGGAGGTGGAAGAAAAAAACGTGCAGATCAGTTGTCTTAAGGTGGCTGAGCAAGAGCTGCAATCTAGCCATGCTGCCCTTGTAGCTGAAAACGATCAGCTGAAACAGGATGTTGACCGGCTGTTGCTGTTGTCTGCCGAAAACAGTGCTACAATACAGAAACTACAGGGTGAGCAAGCACAGCAGTTTGGTGAAGCAGGTTCTCAAGAGCCTAAGGGTCCTTGGGTTCCCTTTTATTTGGCTTTGTTTTTATAATAGCTCATAAGAAAGTCTTGGTATAACAATTCCTAATTGCGTAGGAACATAGGAGTGGTTGTACTGTATCAAACTAAAGGTCTCCCTAGTGTGATCCCACCTTTCTGTCTTTGGCAGTGACCAAACCCAGTTGCAAAAGGAGGAGCATAAGAGTAGGGCAGCATATATGGTGCTTTCCTTGTGTACTGTCCCAGCCTATAATCTTTTGAGGCTTATGGATTTCTCAAGCCAGATGTATTTTTTAATTAATTTTAATAACTTGTTGGATTTTTTCCATCAACTTATGTAAGTTCTTTTTAGATGTGCCACATTCTTCAGAGTCTGAATTTCTACTGAAATAATAAGTAAGACAACCAAGGCAAGCGAATTGTACCATTTTCTCTGTAGGCTTGTATTAGAACTAATAATGCTGATTATGCCTCAAGCTATTATTTCAAATTTAGTTTCTCCCAGCTCCTTTACAGCCCAAAACTGAAGCAGTGACTGAGATAAGGGATATAATATACTATTGTGTATATGTGTAAACAGGATGTATTTCAGCAAAAAAGGGAAGAACACATCATAACTCTCCTGTTTTCCCCTCCATTAGATGACCTTGTACAGAAGTATGAGGAATTTGTCTGCTGTCAGAATGAGCTGAAATCCCAGTCAGTAGGGCAGGTCTCTGAATTGGAGAAACAGGTATGATCTTTTCACACAAGTCTCCTGAAATTTTCCCATATGTTGAGGAACTGAAACCGAATGAAATGTTTGGAATTCCTTTTTTATGATGTATTGCTTGAGAAAGGCTTTTACAGGTTCTCTCAGCTGATGGGCAGCCATGTTATGACTATGGAAGCCTGGGAAGAATTTTGAGTCAATTTGAGTAATTTAAAAGTTGCCAGTTCATTTGTTAAAAGGTTAACTGAAAGATCAAAGAGTAATGTGTATGTATAAACTGTATTGAAATCTACCTTTCTCCTCTCCATCTATGTTTAAACAGGATGAAACAACTTCACAGGAAAAAATAATAGATCAGGAAGATCGGAATGGGACTTCACTTCTACCCACAGAAAATTTGGAAAGACAGAAGACTAAAGGTGGTATGACTATCTTACCTATTTGAATATTCTTAATATATTTAAGAACTATTCTTGCCTACTTTTAGATAATAAACATTCCATGGTTACTGGTTCATTATGCTTTCATTGCCAAGATTTTCAAAAATAGTACATAATTCTTTCCAGTGGTTAAAGTAGAATTTAATTCTAAAGGACAAAGGAACTAGTTGAATCTCAGACAGTGAACAGACTGACAGAAACAAATAAGTAAACCAAGTGGAGTTATTAGAAAGACTGGGCTGTGCATCATAGGCACGTAGTGGGGAATAATCACCTACTAGATTCCTTCAGTCCTAGAACATCTCCCTTCTCTCTTTTTATTCCATGAACTCACAATGCAAGTCTTCAATGGACTTCAAGACATCATTTAAAATCATAGAATGGTTTGGGTTGGAAGGAACTTTTAAAGATCATCTGGTCCAACCCCCCTGCCCTGGGCAGGGACATCCTTCACTAGATCAGGTTGCTCAAAGTCCCATCCAACCTGACCTTGAACATGACCAATGATGGGGCAACCAACAACTTCTCTGGGCAACTCAAAGAGAAGCAGCCCTCTTAAAAGGCTGCAATAAGGCCTCCCTGGAGCCTTCTGTTCTCCAGACTAAACAACTCCAAGTATTTCAGCCTTTCCTCATAGGAGAGATGTTTCAGCCCTCCGAGCATTTTTGTGTACCTCCTCTGGCCTGTCTCCAACAGGTCCATGTCTTTCCTGTGCTGAGGGCTCCAGAGCTGAATGCAGTACTCCAGGTGGGATCTCACGAGAGCAGAATAGAGGGCGAGAATCATCTCCCTTGACCTGCTGCCCACACTTCTTCTGATGCAGCCCAGGATATGATTGGTTTTCTGGGCTGCAAGCACACATTGCCAGCTCCTGTCCAATTTTTCATTTTCCAGTATGCCCAGGTCCTTCTCTGCAGGCCTGCTCTCAATCCACTCACCCCCTAGTCTGTGTTGATACTGGGGATTGCCCCAACCCAGGTGCAAGACCTTGCACTTGTCCTTGTTGAACTTCAGGAGTTCCTCATGGGCCTACTCCTCAGGCTTGTCAAAGTCCCTCTGGATGGCATCCCATCCATCTACTGAATCAACTGCACCACTCAGCTTGGTGTCATCTGCAAGCTTGCTGAGGGTGCACTCAATCCAACTGCCTATGTTGTGATTGAAGATCGTAAATAGTGTTGGTCTCCGTATGGACCCTTGAGGGAGAGCGCTCATTACTGGTTTCCTCTTGGACATTGAGCCGTTGACTATAACTCTTTGCACACAACCATCCAGACAGTTCCTTATTGATCTAACAGCCCATCCGTCAAACCCATATCTCTGCAATTTAGTGGCAAGAATGTTGAGGGGGACCATATCAAAGGCCTTGCAGAAGTCCAGCTTTTAATCTGATACTGTGCCCTGAGTTAAGATTGAGTATATCCAAAATGTACCTGGAAGGCTTTCATCAGCTTTCTTAAAAAGCAGGTCCTTCACTGAAAGGAATTCCACCTGAAAAATGCAATGACTTTTAGAGCTTCACTGTCATGTTACTTAAAAAGTCTTTCCTAATGCATGTTTACATGCATGTTTACTTCAAAACAAGCTTTTTTTGTTGTAATTTTGTTTTCACTGTGTGCGTTGAACACTTGGTTACTGATGTTTTTTAGCATTTTAAGCAGTGGGAGATGTAATTTCTTAAAAAAAACACCAAAAGGTTAAATGGAAACATGTAAAAAATCATGTTTCAAACCTCCTCTGTAGGTTCTAAATGCTTTGTTACTCTTCTTCATCTCCTGATGACTTTCTTATTTGTCAGTGTTATTTAAAGTGTGATGCCTGAAACTGCCCTTGGTACTCCAGTCCTAACTTGAGTAGAATGTAATAAGGATTTACATATAGTTACCTTATACTTTGCAATTTCTGATGATTTTCAAGCAGACCTCAAAAAATGCTTCCAAACTACTTAACTGTCATTTTCAAAAATGTGAACACTTTGTACAGTCTTTTAATTTTCATGGGTTTAGCAGTGCAATTGCTCTCTTTACTAGCCACATGGATTCCTTAAACTTTTTTTGAAGTAGCTCTTTGAGTGATTGAATGTCTCTCCTCCTGCTACATAAGAGACCATTGAGTTTACCTTTTTCTACTTTCCCATCTGCACTAAAAAAATAGACAAAGGTTAGGTTAACAGTTGGACTCAATGATCTTAAGGGTCTTTTCCAACCTAAATGATTCTATGACTCTGTCATCTTCAGGAAAAGCCTATAAAGTTCAGCCATTTAGCCAATTGCAAAGAAAGCAGATATCTGGATTGAGAGCTATAGATTGCTTTTCAGAGTCACTGTATAGATAATTTAACATAAGGCTTTCCCTAGTTTTTGAATGCTTCTAAGTTGATATTTCTGGGGAAGAAAGACATACTGTATAAGTTGTTTGACTGGGCCTTATACTAAAATGTTGAGGCATCATCTCTAACAGAATTAGCTAGAACTGAGATGAATCAGAATCACAGAATAATTTATGTTAGAAGGGATCGAAGGTGGATTTTAGTCCAGCTTCCTCCTCAAAGCAGGGTCAACTGTGAGATCAGACCAGGTTGTTCAAGCCTTTATGCAGTCAGGTCTTGAAAACCTCCAATGATAGTGACTGTACAACCTCCCTGGACAGCCTGTTGTGACACTTGACTGTCCTCATAGCAAAAAAGGTCTTCATTACATGCAGTTGGAATCTATTTTGTTTCAATAGATGTGTGTTGTCTTCTGTTCTCCTACTTTGCACCACTGTAAAAAGCCTGGCTCTGTCTTCACAATAAACTCTTCATAGGTGTTGGAAGGCTGCTTTTAGATCTCCCTAAAGCCTTCTGTTCTCCAGGGTAAAAAAGCCTTGTTTTCTCAGCTTCTTTCCTCACAGGGAAAGTGCTCCAGCCATGTGATCATACTGGTGGTCTTCTGCTGAACTTGCTTCATTTTATCAAGGTTTTTCCTATATTGGGGGTCCAAAACTGAATGTAGTACTTGAAATGTAGTCTGAGTGCCCAGTAGAAGAAGATAATATCTTTGATCGATCTGCTGGCTAGACTGCTGTTCATACAGTCCAGGTTGTTGTTGACTTGTTTGCTGCCAGGCACACTTGCTGGCTGATGGTTAGCCAGTGTCTAGCAGATCCTCTTCATCCTTTCTTGCAGAGCTCCTCCCCAGCCTGCATTCCCAGGGGTGGGACTTTACATTTGTCCTTGTTGAATTTCATGAGATTCCTGTTGCCCCATTCTTCTAGCCTGTCTAGGTTGCTGTAAATGGCAGCCCTGCCAGTGAGGGTATGAGCTGTTTCCGCGCAGTGTGTTGTGTTCTCCAAACTTGAGTGTGGACTCTGCCACCTCCAGGTCACAGAAAAAGGAGGTCTCAGATAGACCTCTGTGATGTTCCATTTTTTATTAGCCTCCAGACAGAGTACAACCTGTTCACCACTATTCTCTGAGCCTAATCATCCAACCAGTTTTTTTATACATTGAGTTGTCCTGCAGTCCAGACCATTTCTTCTTATTTTCGATACCAAATTATTGTGTGAAACACTGGCAAAAGCCTTGCTGAAGTCAAGGTAAATGCTGTCTGCTGCTCTCACCTCATCCACAAACGCATAAAAGGCAGTCGGGTAGTCCAAATATGATTTAACCTGGTAAATACATGCTGACAGTTTCTCAGTCACTGCCTCCTCTTCCATATGCCTGCTAACGTACTCCAAGAGGACTCACTTCGTGATTTCTGGAGGGACAGCAGTGAGGCATGCTGGCTTGTAGTTTCCCACATCATCTTTCTGACCTTTTTTTTGAAGATGGATACACTATTTGTCTTTCTCCAGTCACAGTGGACTTTCCTCAATTTCCATAACCTTTCAGTGATGATGTTGTCCTTCCAAGGACACTGGCCAGCTCTCTCAGGACCCTTGAATGCAAGACAACCCATCTGTTCTCATAAATTCGTATTGCTCAATTTCTCACAAGTAGTCCCAAAGTCAATCCTCAGGACAGAGGCTTGGAAGACTTTGTTGGTGAAGACAAAGACAAAGAAGGTACAGAGTATCTTAGCATTACCTGTGTGCACTGTCACTAAATCATAAACCTCAGTCAGTGGCAGTCCCACATATTCCTTGTTCAGCCTTTTACTACTAGTGTAGAGGAAGAAGCTATTCTGGTCGCCTTTGACATTCCTTGCAAGTCTCAGCTTCGGTCATTTCTGGCTTTTCTAACATTGTCCATAAATGTTCCTGAATTTCTGCCTTGCAGCCTGTCCCTGTTTTTATCTCCTGTATAATATTTCTTTGCCTCAAAGCTCTGTCATGAGTTCCCTGTTTACTTAAGCCAGTCTCCTGATAAGTTGACTTGTTTTCCTAAGTGTTGAGATGGACTGTCCTTGCTCTTGGAGGGTCTGTCTTTACAAACCTGCCAGCCTTCCTGAGCCTTCCTGAGCCTTTCTTCACAGAAGAGGTGCTTGTGTCCCTTCATCCTCTTTGTGGCTCTTTGTTGGACTCTCTACAGTATGCCCATGTCTTTCCCATTCTCAGGGGCCCAGAATTGGACACAGTACTCCAGGTGTGGCCTCGCCAGTACTGAGTAGAGGCAAAGGAATACTTTGCCTAATGCGGCCCAGGATACCATTAGCCTTCTTTGTGGCAATGGCATGTAGCTGCCTCCCAGTCAGCTTGGTATCAGCTGGGACACCCAGGGCCTTTTCTGCAAAGCTACTTTCCACCTGGGTGGTCCCCAGCATAAACTGGTGCTATGGTTGTTCCTCCCCAGGTGGAGGACTTTGCACTTCTCCCTGTTGAACTTCATGAGGTTCCTGTCGGTCCATTTCTCCAGCCTGTCCAGGTGCCCCGGATGGCAGCACAGCCCTCTGGTGTACCAGCAACTTCTCCCAGTTTTGTGTCATCTGCAAGCTTGCTGAGGGTGCAATCTGCACCATCACCCAGATCATTAATGAAGATGTTGAACAGGATTGGACCCAATATTGACCCCTGGGATACGCTGCTAAGTTACTGGCCTCCAACTAGACTTCATGCTGCTAATCACCACCCTCTTGGCTGGCTATTCAGCCAGTTTTCAATCCACCTCACTGTCTCTTCATCCAGTGCATACATCAACAGGTTCTCTATAAGATTCTTAGGGGAGACAGTGCCAAAAGCCTTAATGAAGGCCTTGACGATATCCACTGCTCTCCCCTCATCTACCAAGCCAGTCATTTCATCATATACAGTGACACACCTATGATAACTGGTGTTTATATGCTAGTTTACAGAGATATAAGTGTAAAAATATCCTGAGTCAAACAGCTGGGTTCTTGTACCAGTCTTCGCTTGGACCATGGCCCTTGAGTATTTTATTCTTCTCTAATTTTAACAATTTCTCACTTCATTTTTACCCAAATGAAATTTGAAACATTTTGCTACAATAGTTCTTTCTTTTTCCTCCTTTATAAAAATGTTTCTTAAAACTTGAAACTCTTATCAGCTGTCCTTTAATTTTAGTCTGTATAACAACAATTGTTCTTTTCTAAAAGGTGCTTAAAGCAGCATGTTACTTTAGTAGTTTGCCTCTAAAAAAAAGAAACGCATTATCCAATGTCAGTGTTATATATCTCCACTACATAAGTGTTACTAACGGCCAGGTGCCCTGTTCTGTAAAGCTCCTGGAAGAATATCCTGTTCCTCTCTAAATCAGAGTTTTAATTTTCAAAGAAATTGTTTGTGCTTGATGTTTCAGAAATACCACACTTGCAACTTGTTCTCCAGGAGCCTCAGCAGGCAGCTGTGATGGTCACAGAAAATGTGAAACAGGTAATGATTAAGCAGCTGAAATAAGCTGAAACTAAAATAGGCCAAGGACTGGCCTTAAAACAGCTAAGCTGTTACAGCCTTTTTTAACAATCCTCTTTGGAAGGTTATTATTAACTGGATTAATGATGAAAGACGGAAATAGCTTCCAAATACTGCTTGTACTGTGTTCTTATCAGACTTTATTCCCTTTTGCCGGCTGCATGGAATTCTTGTGCCCTTCATCCACCCAATCTGTATTTGTGCTATTTTCTGCCTCTTGTGAGTTAGTTCTTCAACACAGCCTTAGGCTAAACTGAGGCAAGTCTCAGGAAATACAATTCCAAAGGCTCAACTGTCATTATAGGATGCCTTTCAAATGAACCCTATCCATCCTGACTGCCCTGATGGGTATCTGGCAGACTGACTGGAGGAAGCTGAGTCTCTTTGTTGGGAGACAAGTAGACTCTATCCTTGTACTCTTCCACTGTGAACAGCTGCAGGTACAATTGCAGTCAACTTGTGAGAAGAGTACAGGGTTAGATACCTGCTGCTTTGCTTTATACTCAGTCAGCAAGGTGATGGAGGTGACTGCCTCTATATATCGGTAGTAAGAATTTGTTGTAGAATTGGTCATTAGCTTAGAGCGAGGTCTTGGCTTTTTCCAGATTGCTCCACTGTGTTTCAATCTGCCAACAGGGGGAAGAAGATGATGTGTTTTATCTAATGCGTTCTTCTCAGACAGAGAGTTTATAGTGTATTATTACTGTGAAGTATTAGGGCAAAAGTTGACATTTGTGACTCGTGTTGGAACTGGAGAGGCATTTTGATTCAGCTCGTCCTGCTTGACTTGAGACCCCTACATTCCAACTGCCTACAGTTGAGGTGTAAGGTAATGGATCAACGAGTACATACACACACACCTCGCCCCCCCCATGGTCTTTTGAGGGGCAGATATAAGCCTTTGAATGATTTTCTAGAGCCCCTTTATAGACAGTGATGATAACAGGATCTTTAGCATATGATTCATCTGGACCAAGGTGGATGTTGAAAATGGGTTAATGAATCCAACCCTGGAATTGTCCATTCCAATGTCTTAATTATAGAAAGAGTCTAGCTAAGTAGCTTGCATAGAATCATAGAATAGTTTGGGTTGGAAGGGCCTTTAAAGGTCATTTAGTCCAACCCCCCTGCAGTGAGCAGGGACACCTTTAACTAGATCAGGTTGCTCAGAGCCCCATCCAACCTGACCTTGAATGTTGCCAGGGATGGGACAAGTATGTAAGTATTTACACTTGGACAGCTCTATCCTGCCATTTGTGCATCTGACCCATGACTTCAGGCCAAGATATGTGTGAATCCAAACCCAGTTCAGGGCTTTGGGTCATGGGCACAAGTTACTTGGATACATGCCCCATTTCAGTGCTTGGATCTTGCAAAGGGCAAGTGCTCTAGAACTTGGGACTGGAGATCATTTCCTTATGATTGAGGAATTTTCCATTTCCTTACCTGAAGAACCTGAACATGCACGAGTCTATGGGACCTGATGAGATGCATCCCAGGGTCCTGAGGAAATTGGCTGATGTAGTTGCCAAGCCACTCTCCGTGATATTTGCAAAGTCCTGGCAGTCAAGTGAAGTCCCTGGAGACTGGAAAAAGGGAAACACTGCACCCATTTTTAAAAAGGGTAGCAAGAAGGACCCTGGGAACTACTGACCCATTAGACTCACCTCTCTGCCTGGGAAGGTCATGGAACAGATCCTCCTAGAAGCTATGCTAAGGCACATGATGGACAGGGAGGTGATTCGAGACAGTCAGCATGGGCAAGTCCTGCCTGACCAACCTGGTGGCCCTGTGTGATGGAGTGACCATGTCAGTGGACAAGAGAAGAGCTGCCGATGTCGTCTGTCTGGACTTCTGTAAGGCCTTTGACAGGGTCCCCCACAACATCCTTCTCTCTAAATTGGAAAGAGATAGTTTTGATGGGTGGACTGTTGGGTGGATAAGGAATTGGTTGGATGTCGCATCCAGAGGGTAGTGGTCAACAGCTCAATGTCCAGATGGAGATCGGTGACAAGTGGTGTCCCTGAGGGGTCTGTATTGAGACCAGTACTCTTAAATATCATCAGTGACAGACCGTGGGATCGAGTGCACCCTCAGCAAGTTTACAGGTGAAACCAAGCTGAGTGGTGCAGTTGACATGCCTGAGGGACATGATGCCATCCAGAGGGACCTGGACAAAGCTCGAGGAATGGGCCCGTGTGAACCTGATGACATTCAACAAAACCAAGTGCAAGGTCCTGCCCCTGGGTCGGGGCAACCCCCAGTATCAGCACAGGCTGGGGGATGAAGGGATGGAGAGCCGCCATGCTGAGAAGAACTTGGAGGTACTAGTGGACAAAAAGCTGGACATGAGCCGGCAATGTGCGCTCATAGCTCAGAAGGCCTGTATTCTGGGCTGCATCCAAAGCAGCATGTCCAGCAGGTTGAGGGAGGGGATTCTGCCCCTCTGCTTTGCTCTGGTGAGACCCCTGCAGTGCTGCGTCCAGCTCTGGAGCCCATAGAACGGGAAAGACGTGGACCTATTGGAGAGGGTCTAGAGGAGGCCACCAAAATGCTCAGAGGGCTGGAACACCTCTGTTGTGAGGCCAGGCTGAGAGAGTTGGGGTTGTTCAGCCTGGAGAAGAGAAGGCTCCAGGGAGACCTTATTGCAGCCTGCCAGGACTTAAGTGTACTTAAAGGTGGCTTAGAAGAAAGATGGAGACAGACTTTTTAGCAGGGCTTGTTGTGATAGGGCAAGGGGTGATGGTTTTAAACTAAAAGAGAGCAGATTCAGACTAGATATAAGGAAGAAATTTTTGACGAGGGTGGTGAAACAGTGGCCCAGGTTGCCCAGGGAAGTAGTAGATGCCCCATCCCTCGCAACATGCCAGGTCAGATTGGACAGGGCTCTGAGCAACCTTGTGTAGTTGAAGATGTCCCTGCTCATTGCAGGGGGGTTGGACTAGATGACCTTTAAAGGTCCCTTCCAACCCAAAGATTCTATGATTGTGTGATCTGTATTTACATTCTGGGTAGTTGCAGGAAATGTTAATTCTGAACATTTTGTTTTCAGTCTTTCTGCTGTTGCGTTGGGGTATTTTTACGCCTTTTTTGGTGTGGGAGAGAATAGTTTTTTAGAGACACTTTACTTAGTTCTGACTTGTAGTCTCTTTATACTCTAGTTCAAACCTTTTCCCGCAGAAGTAGTACTAACGATACCAATTGTTTGTTGTGGTGAAAGACAGTGTACATTGGGAACAAGCTAGAAATATTGCTGTTCATTTTAATTGCATGTTAACTTATAAGTGGACTTTTCAGAATGAAGAAATTAGTAGATGAAGTCTTAATTCTTGTATGGATGTCAACAGCAAACTAACCAATTTCCTGGGCTTTATTCAGCATCTTTGTATGGGCAAAAAGAGTTTGTGTCTGTGAAATATCAAAATCTCCTCTTTCTTTCCAGTGTGTTCCATCTTCTTCAACAGTCAGATTCTGTCCTGTCTGACAGTGAAGTGTGAGACATATATCAGTTAATAGATTGCTGTGGGGTGGTTTGTTTGTGTGTTGGAGCCTGGTGTAACTTTCCTGGGAAGACTGCAGGTTCTTTATCTGCTGGAGTAGTGAGGCATACAGTGACAAACACATGACTTCTCACCCTCTCTGCTTGGGTGGTTCAGTGAAAGGTTATAAATATATAGTTAGTCCCTTTGAAACAGCGAAGATGGAAGAGGAAGCATCTCAAGGTGAGAAGGAAGTTACTAGAATTGTTGCATTCATTGATATCCTAATCTGCCGAGATATGTCTTAGTCTCTTGCTTAATATCAAAACCAATCTACCTTTTTAAAAAATTTATTTTCATTAGGCATCAGAGTTGCATCTAAAGTTGGGACTGAAAGTTTTACTTAAAGCTTGGCAGAGCAGCAGCAGTTAAGATAGCTGTCTTCTAATGCAAAGATCATGGATCAAAACTACTTTTTCTTCAACCAATAGAGTAAGAATGTTGGACCTGAGGTGAAATTGCAAGACATGCAGACTCTGGAAGCTCCAGACTCTTATGTAGACTCCTCTTCTACTTCTACAGGTGAGGACACAGAATAAGGCATGTGTCAAGAAAATTGTGGAAATTTGAGAAGTTTCAGGGACAAATCTAAGGTGATCTTGTAAAGAAGAGCTTTGAAGTCAGAATCTAAAGATGTACAGGAGATAGAAAAGATGCACATGAGGTAGAAGAGAACATTCTAATGTGGGATGGATAGGATATATCACAAGGGAAGAAAGAAGTGGTTCCTAAGGTGAGAAAGGGAGAAGGGTTTGAAGGAGAGTATGTTTGTAGATGCAAAGGCTGATGTGTAAGACAGAAGAGAATTAAGGTGAGATGAAGAATTGTGTTCCTCTCTGCAAGCTAGTAAGTTTCATTTTGTGTCTGGAATTACCACCACAACCCCCACACTCAAATTATAAAAAACCAAAACCCAACCCAAAACCAAACGTGTTACCTAGTTCACTTGTTTCTTTGCCTCGCCATTCTTTTGTAGAGGTTAGGTATAGTGTAGACTTAGGTGATGCCAGCATGCAGCAAATGCAGGTAGTTTCGCATGTACAGAGCTATTGGGGATGTCTGGGTGCAATCTATAGGCTCAAACTCTTTTTTTTTTTTCTTTCTCACCTTGGAAGCCAGAGAAACTCCAGTCTCATATATTGTCTCTCCACTTACCTACTGACTTTACATGCAACTCATTATGTTGATGGTGACAAGTGTACCTTTTATCACTAGGTGTGTCAAGAGAGCTGGTGAATTCTGAAGTGCAAAAGCATTTTGATGACACTTTGGTGCTCCCTGAGGTACAAATTTAGTCCAGAACTTTTTTCCTCTCTGGATTGTATGCATTTGTGGATACAAAAACTTTAATTTAGTTTGAAAGCCCCCAAAAGTTGTTTTTTTTTTAACATCCCATAACTTGAAGTGATTGTTGTAACACTGCAGCAGGCTTTAAGAGATAGCTCTCCTTTAATGGTTCCCCGTAAATTGTTTCTGCCCTCCAAACTGTGAACGGACAGCCTTTATAACACAAGATGGTGTTATAAGCCCACTTATTGGTGGGCTGCTGATCCATGCTTCCTGGGAAGGATTTGTGAGTGCTTTTCTTTTGTAATCTATTTTTGGGGGTGGGAGGAAACCTTAAGACAGTTATTTGGAAAAAACCAAGCACTTTGGTCCAGATGCTTTGTCTAGTGCTCTCACTTTGGAGATGGACACAGACAGGAATATGGGCTTCTACATTGTTTCTTTGCCATGTTAAGTGGACAAATAGAATAGGGGACAAAACCTCCTCATTCAGAGACTACAGATAGGATGCCAGGAAAATGTGGCTGCATAAGTACACTGGAGGGCTTGTGAGGTTCACAGGAGAACTGAAACACTTCAGAATCATACTATCTTGTAATCAAGAAAGACTGGGAAATAATGGAATAGGAAGTACATTTATGGTCTAATCCTAAAGCCAGAATCTTTCATGCTGCAACTTCAGAAACTAAAATGAACAGAAATGACCTGAGGAGTCCTCCTGTTATTAGTAAGGCCACTATTTATTGCAGTAGCCAGCTCAAGAAAGGGTATCCTTAAACTGCAAAATGTGGAAAGCAGGTACTTCCAAAAGTGACCCTTTCACAGGATTCAAAGGAAAATTGACACCTAATTATTTTCTTTTAGGCAAGAACAGATGGCTTTCCCAATGGAAGCGAGCAGTTTACTGAGGAAAGTTGTCTGCCTGGAATTCCAGAATATCTTGCTGCAGAAAAACAGAAAGAGCTGTCAGTTTTGCTGCTGGAACTGAAAGAAGCCCAAGAAGAAATAACTTTTCTGAAAAGGCAGCTCAAGGGCCCAAACGGCCAAACTTCTACAGGTAACCAAACAGGAGAGGCAGCTAACCAGCTGGAAGATAATTCCCAGATACGGTTTCTTGAGAGGGAAGAGCAAAAGGCTTCAGACACACAAAATGAGTTGGGCTGTAGCTCATTACTGAGAGAAATAGAAATGCAGCAAATTGGTGTGCTTCAGGAAAACAGAATCAGTCTTCAGGAAGTGCCCCAGGAGAGCACTGTCCCATTCAGAGGGGAGATGGAGGCAATGCAAGAAGTCTCTACCGCAGATCCAGAGCCTGGCATCTCTCAATCTCAAGAACTGATAAGGTTACAAAACCAAATTACAGAACTGCAAATAATTCTGCAGAAATCAGAAGAATCCTATAAGAAAGATCTAGGAGAAAAAGGTGCAGAAATAAATAAGCTAAACCAGTTGGCTGAGGAATATAGAAAAAAAATAGAGGATTCTGACAGTGCATTTTGTATTTTGACTGAAGAACGAGATCAGCTCCTGTGTCAGATGAAGGAACTTTCTACCATAACTGAACTGAAAGAGCAAGTGAAGCAACTTGAGGAAAATCTAGCTCTTTCAGAAAAGCAGAGACTGTCAGACAGTCAAAGCAGTCTTCTGAGAGAACAAATCCAGAGCCTTAAAAATGAATTTAAATCCAAGGAGATAAAAATTGAAGCTTTGCAAAAAGACTTGGATGAAGCGCAACTTCAGCTTTCTGATCAGGCCATGCAATTAAAAGATCTGAGAAGCCAGATCAAGAAGAAGGAATGTGAAGTTCTTGATCTAGAACAACTTTTAAGGAAGAATACAGCTGAGATAGAAGAGCTTTCCCAAACTTTAGCCTTAAAGGGATGTGAAGCAGCAAGACTGGAACAGCTTGTGGCTGAACACACCAGGTCTATAGAGACCCTGCAACAAACCTTGCTAGAGAAAGACCAACAGATGACAGAGATCAGTGTCAGCATGACTGAGAAAATGGTCCTGCTGGACGACGAG
>NW_010515574.1:19968-28031 GCF_000687285.1 Phaethon lepturus
CTGAAGAGTCTTAAAGAGCAAGCAAGTTTATTATTAAAAGCCCAGGAAGAAAAAGACCAAAACATAGAGGCAAAAGACACATATCTGAGATGTGGGGCATCTGAGCAGCAATATGAGAGAGAGGCAGCATGTAAAGAAAGTGAGGTATTAATAAATAAACTTGAACTTCTGAAAAAAGAAAATGAGCAAGTAAAGCGGAAGCTGCAAGCAGCACTCATTAACAGGAAGGAGCTTCTGAAGAAGGTTAGCAAATTGGAGAATGAATTAGTACAGTTGAGAAGAGAACATGAATCGGCAACCTCAAGGGCTCAAGAAGCTGAAGGGGAAGAACATATGATAAGCAGAGAAGTGAATCTTGAAAGCCATCCCAGTGAGGAGTATCTAATTCAACTGCTTTCTGAAAAGGAGTGTGAGTTGCAGAGCATGCGGAAGGACCTGCTGGATAAAGAAACTACTGAAGCACAATTGCAGGCAGTGATTGAGGAAATGAGACGAAGCTTGCAAGGTAAGACAAACAAGGTGAATAAAGATGAAATCATGGAGAATCAGACAATTGCTGACAAAGTAACTGAAACCAATAGAAGCCCAAAAGATTATGAAGAAAATGAAGAAGATAGCTCAGCAGCTACAAATCTTGAAGAAAACCAAAAGTCTGCTCTGAAAGAGAAGATTTCAACTCTTGAACAAGAAAAAGAACAACTTCAAAAAAAACTTCAGGAAGCCCTGGTATCTCGCAAAGACACTATAAAAAAGGCTCAAGAAAAAGACAGGCATCACAGAGAGCAGCTGAAACAGCAGAAAGATGATTACAACATCTTACAAGAACAATTTGATAAGCAAAGCAAAGAGAAAGAGAGCATCCAGGCTCAGCTCAGACAACTCCAAGAAGAGAAAGGATCAACAAGGAGTGGTCTTGGGAATCAAGGTGGGTTGGATTCTTCATGCATGGAAGCAGAAAATACAAGAAAAAACAAGCGGGTGCAAGTTGCAGATGTTTCTGGGGAAGAGTTTAAGAAAAAACTTGAAAAATTGCAGATGGAGAAAGAGGAATTGGAATATAAAGTTAGCCATATGCAAAGTGAACTTGCTTGCAAATCGGAATTAGTCTTTCATTTGCAAGAGCACGTAGCACAGTTGTTTCTGGAGATAGAAGGGCTGAAGAGAACCTCTGACCAAGCGGAAGCTAAGGCAGCAAGTCTTCAGACAGAATTGGAGGAGAGTCAAGCAAAAATTTCTAGAGAGGGCAGTCTGGAAGATCTGAAAACACTGATGCACCAAAAGGATGAAGAAATCGAATTTCTTACCTTGCAGTTAATGGAGAAAAGCAAAGCTCTCAATAATGTGCAGGCACAGTTGCTGGAAAAAGAGGATTCAGTCAAGAGACTATGTAGCCAGTTGGAAACTCAAGCTCAGGTACATGAGGAAGAAAGCAAGCGACTGCAGACAGAGTTGCTTGAAATTCAAGGGAAGCAAGATGATGGTGCAGAAGCAGCTAAACAGAAGAATCAAATGCAGAGAAAGTTGCAAGCTGCACTTATCTCTAGAAAAGAGGCACTAAAGGAGAGCAAATCTCTAAAAGAGGAGCTGGCTAATGCTAAAACTACTATTGAAAATCTCTGTGTCAGGTTGACAAATATGGAAAGCCAAATATGTGGCCATGTTAAAGAAACAGATACTTTAACAGAAAAGTTAGCAGGCCTCACTGAAGAGCGAGAAAAACTTATTGCAGAAGTTGATAAAGTACTTACAGAAAATCAGAATCTTGAAGGATGCTGTAAAAACCTGACATTTACTCTAGATAGAGTCATTCTAGAGAAGGAGAAGCTGGAGAAGGAGATGGAATCCTTGAAACGCTTTCAAGCTGCTGAGAGTTCTGAGTGGCATGAGAAATACAGGGAGCTGCAGAAAGAGTATGAAACTCTCCTGCAGTCATATGAGAATGTGAGTAATGAGGCTGAGCGGATTCAGCATGTTTTGGAAACTGTTAGGCAGGAAAAGCAGGAAATTTTCATCAAGCTGAAAAGTGTTGAAGCAAAAAAAGAGGAAACAGATAAGCAGCTACAGGAAGCTGGACAGGAAATTGATGGAATGAAGGAAAAAATGAGGAAATTTGCAAAATCAAAGCAACAAAAGATCCTGGAACTAGAAGAGGAGAATGAGAAGCTTAGAGCAGAGATACGTTTTACAGATGGAGAGCTACACAGGACTGGAGATATCTTTACAAATACTAGCCTGAAGGAAGATCTGGAGAGCTCTAGGAGAGATTACCAGTCTCTTTCTACTCACCTGGAGACAGTAGTGGCTGAAAAGGAGTCTCTTAATCAAGAGATCACAGACTTAAAGTGTCATCTGCACTTAACAGAACCTAAGCTGAAGGAAAGCAGAGAACTGGTAGACAAGTATGTTGCTCAGAGTACAACAGGGGAAGAAACAAATCGGGAAGTTGCCACACCACCACCAATGGAGAGGACTGAAAATCAAGTGGACGTAAGTTTTAGACCAGGATCTCCTACTGCAGAGCTGGAACAAAAAGCATTTGAAGGTAATAGCCCTTGTGAAGGTCTTGGTGCCTACATACAGCAGATAGCTGAGCTCACAGAGCGAATCACAGAACTAGAAGATAATAGGAAGACTTCAGAGCAACAGCTGGGTGACATCCGCATGTGTGTTGAGAGTTTAGCAGGTGAGAAAAGGGCTTTAGAGACCCAAATGGAAGAGAAAGTCCATGAATTGAATGCTCTTCAGGACACAGTAGCAAAGATGGAACAAACAGTCCAAAAAACCAAAGACGACCTCGTCAGGATGACAGAACTGAAGGACACACTAGAGGTTGAGAAGGATGATTTGGAAGAAAAACTCATGAATCAGCTGGCAGAACTTAATGGGAGTATTGGAAACTATCAGCAAGATGCAACAGACTTCCAGATCAAAAACGAGCAACTGAAACATGAACTTCAGAGTTTGCAGAGAATGATGCATGACCTGGAGGAGGAGAAATGTCAGATGGCAAAGGAGAAAAGTAAAGCAAGTTCAGAAAAGCAAAAGGAATTTGTAGAAAAGCTAAAATTCAGTTGGAGGGGAGACAGCAGCACACATGTAAAGGAGCTTCAGGAACTGCTGAAACAGAAACAGCAGGAGATCAAGCAGCTGCAGAAGGACTGTATTAAAAGCCAGGAGAAGAACAGTAGTTTAGAAAAAACTGTTAAAGCTCTGGAATTTGTGCAGAGTGAGTCTCAGAAAGAGGTAGAAGCAGCCAAAGAGACTTTAGCTAAAGCAGTTGAAGACACCAAAAAAGCCCAGGCAGAGCTTGCTCTCTGCAGAGTAGTATTGGATGACACCCAGAGTGAGGCAGCAAGGGTTCTAGCAGAAAGTGTCAAAGTTAAAGAAGAGTTGCAGGCAAACAAAGAGAATATTAAAATTCAAATGAAGAAAAAAGATGAGGACTTTGAGAGAAGACTTGAACAGGAAAAAGACAAGCACTCAAAGGAAATTAAAAACATGGAAGAAAAGCTGGCAACTTTGCAGAGGGAGAAAAACTATATGGAAACAACTGTTGGTGATCTTCAAGACTCCTTGAAGACAAAGGATCAAGAAGCCAAGCAATTGGAAGGCAGCCTAAACAACACGCTAGCCCAGCTTGCAGCCTTCACCAGGAGCATGTCTTCCCTTCAGGATGACAGAGATAGAGTGATAGATGAATCAAAAACATGGGAGAAGAAATTCACTGAAACTATTCAAAAGAAGGAGGAAGAAATACGTTCAAAAGAGGAAACTTGTGTTGTGCTAAAGGACCAGATGAAGCAGATGACCGTACACGTGGAAGAACTTCAAACTCATATATCCAGGTAAAGACGGTGATAATGTCTCAGCTGGTATTCTTTTACTTCCTTTTGATAAGGCAGCAGCCAGAGGTGAAGTAGGAGTCCCCTTTCCTTTTGCAGTATACCAGAAAGAAAGAACTCTGAGTATGTAAACATGCTAAATGTGAATCCCAAAATAGATTTCAAGGGAAAGATGGAGCTATGGAAACGTACCAAAATGTACATCTGGGAATTGCCAAAATTCAAAACCAAGCTGTCTTACATGAGTAAAATTGTTCTATAAAGTTTGTGATCAAAATGCCGTATCTTTGCATGCTGGAACATGAAATGAACATCAAGCATATGAGAACAGCGATTTCATTGATTTTTTGTTGTTGTTGTTGTTAGCTACAATGGATGAGAGAAGTATTTTAATGAAAAGGAGATGATAACATTCAGTGTTTAACCACCTCCATTTTTTCAATATTGACATAAAGATCTATCTCACTGGACAACTTTTTAAAAGCACCCCCCGCTTCAGACAGTAGTGCAGTCAGAACTTTAAAAGATGCCTTGAATTTTAAATTGAGGGAAAACTAATCATTTGGATATTTCTAGCTTGCTTTCTTGAAGTAAAACTAATTTTGTGGCTTTTCTAAATTAGTATAATCAATGAAAACTGTTACTGTGGTTTTGGATACTGAGATACTTCATTGATTTGTGACTGACTTTCTCTCTTCTGTTTTCAGACTGGAACGCAACAAGAAAGACTGGGAGTTTGAATCCAGGAAGGAGATTCAGCATCATGAAAAGACATGTGAAATGTTGCAGGAGGAAAAAAAAGAGCTATTGACTCGGCTTGAAGCATCTCAGAAACTGTACAGCAAGTCGCAGAATGAACAGCAGAAGCTGGAGTCAGAAATCATCAGCCTGAGAGACCAGCTTGCTGACTTACAGAATTCCTTCACCAAATGTGAATTGGTCAGAGAAGAGCTGGGGAGTATGGTCAAGCAACAAGAGACCAGTATTCAGAATTTTAAATTCAGCTGTGAACAGCTTGAGGCTGATCTGCAAGCTTCCAAGGACCTAACAAATAAACTGCATGAAGAAACTAGTGCCAAGGATCAAAAGATCATGAGTTTGCTGTCTGCCAAGGAAGAAGCAGTTATGGCTGCACTATCTGAATTACAGCAGCAACATTCTGAAGAGATGAAAGAGTTGGAGCATAGGCTAAGTAGGGAGGAAGAAGATAAAAAAGCCTTGGAAAATGAGAAGAACAAATTTCTTGACAAACTTGATTTTCTCACTGAAAAGATGAAGTTAAGCAGAGACGAAAGTAAGCAACAGAAGGCACAACTGGAGTCCTTCACCAAGTCCATGTCATCTTTGCAAGATGACAGAGACCGCGTACTGAGAGACTACAAGCAACTTGAAGAACGTCATATTGTTATAATCTTGGAAAAAGACCAGCTAATTCAAGAGGCTGCTGCTGAAAACAATAAGCTCAAGGAAGAAATCAGAAGTTTTCATAGCCGGATGGATGACCTCAACTCTGAGAATGCTAAGCTGAATGCAGAGTTGGTGCGGTATAGAGAAGACCTGAACCAAGTGATTTCAATAAAGGACTCCCAACAGAAACAACTTCTCAAAACACAACTTCAGCAGATCCAAACTCTGGAAAAGGAGAAAGCAATCATAGAAACACAGCTGAAGGAGTCTGAGCATACTCAGGGTGATCTCAGGAAGTACATGGAAGCCTTGAGAGAGGAAAAAGTCAGTATGTCTCAAGAGATTGAAACCCTTATGTCCTCTCTGTCTCAGGTGCAGAGTGAGATGACAGCATTATGTGAGGGAGGTCCTATGGTGGAGTGTCAAGCACAACTGAAGGCCCGAGAGGAAGAAGTACAAGAACTGAGTCATAAGCTTTCCTTCTCACAGAAAAGGATAACAGAACTTGAGGGGGAACTAGTATGTGTTCAAAGGGATGCAGCCAAGAGAGTGGGAGAGGCAGAGGACAGGCTTCAAAAGGAATTGAAGCACCTACATCATGATGCAGGGATAATGAGGAATGAAACAGAAACAGCAGAAGAGAGAGTAGCAGAGTTGGCACGGGACTTGATGGAAATGGAACAGAAATTTCTTGCAGTCACAGATGAAAACAAAGATCTCAGAGCTCAAATTCAGTCTTTTGGGAAGTCCATGAGCTCACTTCAGGATAGCTGGGACCAGGCCAATGAAGAGCTTCATGTTTTGAAACAGAAATACTCTACAGACTTAGAGGAACAAAAGAGTCTAGTGCAGAATCTTCAGAAACAGATGATTCAGCTACAAGAGGAGCAACATTCCATTGCCAGGGACCGAGATACAGTGAGGTCTGAGCTGACAGAACTGCAGAAAGGCACTGGTGAAAGAGATCTCTTAGCCCAGATTGAGAAACTTAATCAGAAGCTCAGAGCCAAAGATGATGAGCTTCTCCGTTTGTCTTCAGAACTGGAAGGCTCTTCCAATGAAGTAAAATCTTTCTCCAAGGCTATGGCAAGCCTGCAGAATGAGCGAGACCGTCTGGTGAATGAATTGGGCAAAACACGTAAGATTGAAGACATGAAACAACAAGCAGAAGGGAGCACTTCCAGCACTCCTTCAGAAGTGCAGAGTCTTAAGAAGGCACTGTCCTCCTTGCAGAACGACAGAGACAGAGTAGTAAGTCCTTGTTCTCTCTTTCTGGTCTTATCTAAAGACCTATAGGAGATTTGGATCTTCAGATCTTAAAATTCAGCACACTTAGATCCGGTATTTGCAATGTGAAACATAGATCACTGTCCACAGAATCACAGAATAGTTGAGGTTGGAAGGGACTTCTGGAGGTCGTCTAGTCCAAACCTCCCTGCTCAAACGAGGTCAGCTGGAATAGGTTGCCCAAGACGGTGTCCGGTCAGATTTTTAGTATCTCCATTGGTGGATATTCCACAGCTTCTCTGGGCAACCTGTTTTTTCAAGTATCTGGAAATGGTTTCCAGAATTATTTGCTCCATCACTTTCCCAGGGGTGGAGATAAGGCTGACCAGCCTGCAGTTCCCCAGTTCCTTCTTGCACTTGTTGTAGGTAGGGATGACATTTGTTTTCTTCCAGTCATCAGGAACCTCTCCCAGTCACCGTGACCTTTCAAGGGTAATTGAGTTGCTTCCCAATGACCTTAGCATTTCTGGGCATGCTCCATCACATCCCATGGATTTGGTATGTGCCAGCTATGTTATCTTCTCTTACATATGGAAGCTGTAATTTCATTCTTAACTTTGCAGGGTGGTTTCCCTTGTTAGCTTGATTTAAAATATGGAATCATAGAAATAAGATATGGGTTCCCTGTTAACCTGCTTAGTCCACATCTATGGAAGCTCATGCATTTGATTTGTTTTAGATTTCATGTAATAGGCAGCCGTACCAGAGGGGATGCCATACTGGACCTGTTGGTCACCAACACATGTGAGCTAATCAATGACATCAAGATTGGAGGAAGTGTGGGCTGCAGTGATCATGCTCTGGTGGAGTTCACAGTCCTGAGGGATATGGGTCAGGCAAAGAGTTAAGTCAGGACCCTGAATTTTAGGAAAGCAAACTTCCAGCTCTGCAGGCAGTTAGTCAATAGGACCCCCTGCGAAACTGCCCTCAGGGACAAGGGAGCAGAACAAAGCTGGCAGATCTTTAAGGACACTTTCCATAGAGTGTAAGAGCTCTCAATCCCCAGGTGTAAGATAATCAGGACAGGAAGGCAAGAGACCAGCATGGCTGAGTGGAGACCTGATGGTCACACTAAAGGGCAAGAAGGAAATGCACAGGCAGTGGAAGCAGGGACAGGTATCCTGGGATGAGTACAGGGACGCTGCCCGGTTGTGTAGTGATGAGGTCATGGCTGGAGCAGAGCTTGGCAAGGAATGCAAAGAATAACAAGAAGGGCTTCTATAGGTATGTCAGGCAGAAAAGGAAGGTCAAAGAAAACGTACCCACCTTGATGACCAAGAGTGGCAGACTGGTAACAATAGATGAGAAGGCTGAGGTACTGTGACTTCTTTGCCTCAGTCTTCCCTGGCAATCTCTCTTCCCACACTTCTCGAGGGAATGGCCTGCAAGATGGAGACTGGAGGAGCAAAGTCCCTCCCACTGTAAGAAAAGATCAGGTTCGAGACCCCCTGAGGAACCTGAACATGCACAAGCCTATGGGACCTGATGAGATGCATCCCAGAGTCCTGAGAGTATTGGCTGATGCAG
>NW_010515574.1:28041-49862 GCF_000687285.1 Phaethon lepturus
GCTGATGCAGGTACCAAGCCACTCTCCAGGATATTTGAAGAGTCCTGGCAGTCAAGTGAAGTCCCTGGAGACTGGAAAAAGGGAAAGACTGCACCCAGTTTTAAAAAGGACAGCAAGGAGGACCCTGGGAACTACCGACCCGTCAGCCTCACCTCTGTGCTGGGAAGATCATGGAACAGATCCTCCCAGAAGCTATGCTAAGGCACATGGAGGACAGGGAGGTGATTCAAGACAGCCAGCATGGCTTCACCAAGGGCAAGTCCTGCCTGACCAACCTGGTGGCCTCCTATGATGGATTGACCACATCAGTGGACAAGGGAAGAACTACTGATGTTGTCTCTCTGGACTTTTGTAAGGCCTTTGACAGAGTCCACCACAACATCCTTCTCTCTCAATTGGAGAGAGATGGATTGATGGGTGGACTGTTGGACGAGGAATTGGTTGGATGGTTGCATCCAGAGGGTAGTGGTCAACAGCTCAATGTCCAGATGGAGATCAGTGACGAATGGTGTTCCTCAGGGATCCATATGTTTTGTTGTCTGCCGGGACTTTAGTAAAGCCTTTGACAGTGTCTCCCACAGCATTCTCCTGGAGAAACCGGTGGCTCGTGTTGGTGTTGATGGTTGGACTTGATCTTAAAGGTCCTTTCCAAGCTTAATGATGCTGTGATTCTGTGAGTCTGTATGGGAACCAGTACTCTTTAATATCATCATCAATGACATAGTGGGATCCAGTGCACCCTCAGCAAGTTTGCAGGTGACACCAAGCCGAGTGGTGCTGTTGACATGCCTGAGGGACAGGATGCCATCCAGAGGGACCTGGACAAGCTTGAGGAATGGGCCTGTGTGAACCTCATGAGGTTCAACAAAGCCAAGTGCAGGGTCCGGCCCCTGGGTTGGGGCAACCCCAATATCAGCACAGGCTGGGGGATGAAGGGATGAAGAGCAGCCCTGCCGAGAAGGACTTGGTGGTACTGGTGGATGAAAAGCTGGACATGAGCCGGCAATTTGCGCTCATAGCTCAGAAGGCCTGTATTCTGGGCTGCATCCAAAGCAGCATAGCCAGCAGGTTGAGGGACGGGATTGGACCCCACCTGGAGTACTGCATTCAGCTCTGAGGCCCTCAACACAGGAAGGACATGGTCCTGTTGGAGAGGGTCCAGAGGAACCTCAGAGGGAGGAAGAATGCTCAGAGGGCTGGAACACCTCTCCTCTGGGACAGGCTGAGAGAGTTGGGGTTGTTCAGCCTGGAGAAGAGAAGACTCCAGGAAGACCTTATTGCAGCCTGCCAGTATTAGGTGTACTTGAAGGGGGCTTAGAAGAAAGATGGGGACAGACTTCTTAGCAGGGCCTGTTGCAATAGGACAGGGGGTAATGGGTTTAAACTAAAAAAGGGCAGATTTCGACTAGATCTAAGGAAGAAATTTTTGACAATGAGGGTGGTGAAACAGTGGCCCGGGTTGCCCAGAGAGGTGGTAGATGCCCCATCCCTGGCAACATTCCAGGTCAGAGTGGACGGGGCTCTGAGCAACCTGCTGTAGTTAAGGTGTCCCTGCTCATTGCAGGGGGGTTGGACTACAAGACTTTTAAAGGTCCCTTTTAACCCAAAGATTCTGTGAGTCTGGAAGAGACTACAGCAAAGACTTGGGTCTGTTTCTCCTCTTGGTAGCTGATTGTCAAGACAGGTACAAGGTATTGCAGCTTCATTTTGACATCCTTGCTTGCATACTTAATGTGTCTCTATATAGCCTCTGGCACAATGTGGCTCAGCAAGTTTCAGAGTTCTAGTTGCTGGTCAGATGACAGACTTTTACAATCATTTTTCGCTCTCGCTTAGTCTGTCTTAGTTTTCCCATCTGTTAATTCACAACAGACTTTGTGTTACTGTCTTAAACACATCTTCCTTCTTGTCCATTTTATATCTCAGTTATTTGTAGATTTATGTGTCCTCTACTGCTGTGTTTTTGAACTTGGACATATGTGTAGTGCTGCTAATACTAAGATAGATCCTCAGTAGAGGTATCTCCTGACTCATTAAGTACTTCCCTGTCTCCAGAGTCAGTCATGTCTTCTTGTCTTTGAAAACTGATTGCAGTGATGGATGTGTAATGACAACTTATTTCTAATTCCAGTCTGAGCAGACTGTGAAAAGGATTTTAGTTCCTCAGTGCCGTGGTTTACAGTAAATACCAACTTCAAGAGTTATACTTAACCAGCTCCTTCCGTCTTGCTTTGTCTTCCTCGGAATAAGGGAATTAATATTTTAGCCCGGGGTCTTTGTGTTAATGTATGTCAAATCTTCATGGAAAGTCTTAAAACTCACTACTCTGATTAACAATGGAATTCTCAGGGTTTTATCGTAAGGAGTTTTTATTAGACTGAATCACTCATTCAATTTCTAGTTTCTCTATCATCTGAACGTGACTTTTTTCCTCCAGGTGACACAGTGAGAAATGGTCTTAAACACTGCTAAGTAATAATCCTAGCTGCTTGCTTATTAGTCATACACTCTGATACTTCCTTTTAATTAAAGGTGAGAGAGCTGAAGAATCTGCAGCAGCAATACATACTAGTTGGGGTAGAATCAGCTGAAAATTCTCGCTTAAAAGCACAACTGCAGGAATATCAACAAGATGCAGATAAACAGCACCGTCTCCAAGAACAGCTGAAGCAAGAAAGTATTTCCTACCAGCAGGAACTCCAGCAGCTTAGGTGAGAATTGTCTGTCTTCATACTGCCTCAGAGATGCTTATGTGCCATTTCTTTCATTCAAAAGGCAATTGTGTGCAGAAGGCAAAGAAAGCATTGAGAACCTCAGCCTTACCTGTGTCAGCTGTGACTAAATCACTATGCCCTGTTCAGGACTGGGCACATGTTTCCCTTGTTCAGGTTTTGCCTCAGCTGTAGGATGAAGGATTACAGCCCAACATATTGGAAGGAAATGCCTGTGTGAAATAGATCAATGACCTTTTAATTTTTATTTCCTTCATCCAGTGGTGGCAAATACAATTTGTTTGAGGGTAAATTTATGCTGTTTCTTGTATTGGAGCTTATATATATAGTTACAGAACTCTCAATTCCAAGCTGATGATGAACACCCTTTATTATCCCACTGATACATTGTTTAGGAAGTACTCATTTTGTATGACTATCTAATCCTTTGTTTCACTTGCTGTATGTCTTCTATTTTTAAAGAAGTCTGTAATTCAAATCTAGTCAATTGTCGTCTCCAATTGGCCTAAAACTAGTCAAACAAATATGGTATGTTCTAAAAATGGGGAAAAAATCCTTTCAGGTACTTCAGAGATCCACCTAAGAATGACTGAACCTGGATTTAAAGGGATGTGGTATTTTTGTGAAAAGATGTATGCCTTATCTTTGGCCAAAGTGGTATAAAAACTTGTAGTGCTCCTTCCCCCTCCGACTGCCCACAATCTGACCCTCAAACTAACACTTCAGATCTCATACAGTTTGAAGCAGCTTACAATTTTATTTATCTCCTGATAAAAGAAAAGGACATTTATTTCCTGTCTGGTTTCTACAATGTAAATGAAGCCAAGGCCTCGGATTTGTATATTGGGATCAATGCTATGGTTCTGGTGCATATTTGACTGAGGCAGTGATAATGTTGTGATGACAAGTGGCATTGTCAGTGACTTGCTTGACAAAACTCTCTGTACAGCAAGATCAAAACAACATCCAGGAATACCAAAAGTGTGAGCACTGAACAATCTGCAGTGTTGAGCCAAATAGAGAATACTTCCTTAAACCTGCTTTTAAGGTTCCTGTACTTAAGTGGGTTGGGTTGGGTTGGTTTAGTTATAAAATTTCCTTTCTGGCATGGGGTAATGATAGGAAATAGAATCATCCTCAGCTCATTCTGAGCTGGATACCTGGATATCTTAAGTGATACTGGTAACTTCCTGGTAATTTCCTTTGTGTTGTACTTGGCAGACAAGAGAAAACTACCTGGGAAAAGCAGAACAGCAGCATAAAGGAGCAGTACCTGATGGTCATATCAGAAAAAGACAAGCAACTGAGCCATTTACAAAGGATCATGCAAGAAATGAAACTGCCCCTCCGCAAGTCTCAAATTGTAGAGGAGCAGTACAAAACAAAGGTGGGTGCAAATACACAGATTCTTTATTGCATAGAAATGTGAGGCTTGAAATTCAGCCAAGTAGCATGTGTTGCTTGTATTCAGCTTGTACAGACTGCAGTATTGGGTTTTGTTTTGTGGCCTCCAAAGACTATACCAACAATGCAACTTGGATCGTTGAAAACCTTTAGAAAACTCTGGCATACCTTTGTGCTCTTCCCTTAGTTCATAGTTCCTAATGTTTCAAGAAAGAGAGTAAAAGAGATAGGGCTTCCTAGGCACCTTAGATCCTTCTAAGCAGTATGGAACTTCTCAGGTCTGTCTTTGTGACTATTTTAGAATTGCTTCTTGCACTGTGTTTGAATCTAAGATCTTCTGGTTTAGTTCTCCTTTTAATGTCACATTCTAATTTTTAAGTTTCCTGTTGAATTTTTGTTGCTGTTTTTACCGTGACAGATATCTACAATCCTGGCTCAAGCCCAGAGAGGCTGAGGATTGAACATTGCATTTTCTGCCTTCTTTTGCATGTATCACAGTCCTAAAAGTGCAGTGGAATGTGTTGAGTATTTTGCTTGGTCTAGGGAAGGATACATGCATGCTGCATGTACAATACCTTTACATTATGAGCAAGGAAAGAACTCTCCTGCCCACATCTGCAATGTTCAAGTGAGAAGCTTTTATGTCAGTGGAGGAGGGAGAAAATCTCCCCTTATCCCTTTGACAGACACATGCATATCTGCAAAGAAAAAGCTAGAACAATAGGCATGTGATGCTTTCCAGGAAAATGCTTCAGTGCTAGCCTTTTAGTCCATGTTGAATGAGAGCAGTGTGGACATTGCTTTGGTTTTTTGTTTGTTTTTCTTGTTCTCATTCATACACTTTTTTTTCCTTCCTGTATTGTAGACAGCTTTAAAATAACTTTTGAGAAGGACCTGTCGTATGTGCAAGTTCAGTGACCTTTCATAATTGTTTGGATTTTCAGATGGCTTTTAGGATTTTTCTGTTTATTTCCCATTTGCTGTTTTGCTTGAGCAAATCAAGTTCCAGTCCTAGGAATAATGTTGGGCTTTGACCTTGGAATAGTAAATAGAGAGGACTAAATACAAGAGTGGGTTGTCATGTGTGCAGTATATTTTTCATTGTTCTTTCCCTGGCAGATTTCTTCAGAAGTTCCGAGAGGGGACTTTTCAAGCCTAGAAACAGAGACAAAACATCTCCAGGCCCAGCTAAGTGACAGCCTGAAAGAACTGCACCAAAAAGAGCTCAGAATTCAGCAGTTAAACAGCAAGGTACTGATTATATCTTATACTTGCTTGCAGAGTCTGGGATGAGGTATATGGGGAAGAGGGTAGGCTTCAGTAGGTCTCAGGGAGCAGTAATGAATCTTTCTGTTCTTGTGGACATTTAGTGAAGTAACACAAAATCAGAAATATTAGTTAGAAGAGACGTCTGGAGATGATCTAGTACATCCTTCTGCTGCGCAAAGCAGCACTGTCGCCCACATTAGATCAGATCACCCATTACCTTGCCTAGCTGAGTGGTAGAAGAATAGAGATTCTAGAACTTCTCTGGGCCTTTGTCCAGTGCTGTTCTACACTTCTAATGCAAATGTTTTTCTTAATGTCTAGTCTGACTCTTCCAAACCACAGTCTGTGGCTATGGCCCCTTATTATATTTTCTGCCACTATCAAAAACAGTTCGGCTGTGTCTACTTTATGACACCCTTTAATTTAATTGTCAACTGTTGTAAAATGACCCTTTAGCCTCCTCTTTAGCAGGCTAAAGCAGCCCAGCTCTTACAGGTATCATGTACTCCAATCGCTTGCTGATCTCAGCAGCCTTTTCCTGAACTTCTTCCCATTTCTCTATCCATTTTAGAATCATTTAGGTTGGAAAAGACCCTTAAGATTACAGAGTCCAACCACTAATCTAACAGTGCCAAGTCCACCACTAAGCCATGTCCCTAAGTGCCACATCTACGCATCTTAAATACCTCCAGGGATGGTGACTCAACCACTTCCCTGGACAGCCTGTTCCAATGCTTGACAACCCTTTTGGTGAAGAAATTTTTCGTAATGTTGAATCTAAACTTCCCCTGGCACAACTGGAGGCTATTTCCTGTTGTCCTATCACTTGATATTTGGGAAAAGAGACCAACACCCACCTTGCTACAGCCTCTTTTCAGGCAGTTGTAGAGAGCGATAAGGTCTTCTTTCAGCTTCCTTTTCTCCAGATTAAACAAACCCAGTTCCCTCAGCCTCTCCTCATAAGACTTGTGCTCTAGACTCTTCACCAGCTTTGTTGTTCTCCTTTGGACACGCTCCAGCATCTCAATGTCTTTCTTGTAGTGAGGGGCCCAAAACTAAACACAGTATTCAAGGTGTGGCCTCACCAATGCCGAGCACAGGGGGACAATCACTTCTCTAGCCCAGCTGGCCACACTATTGCTGATACAAGGCAGGATACTATTGGCCTTCTTGGCCACCTGGTCACCAGCTTTGTTGTTCTCCTTTGGACACGCTCCAGCATCTCAATGTCTTTCTTGTAGTGAGGGGCCCAAAACTAAACACAGTATTCAAGGTGTGGCCTCACCAATGCCGAGCACAGGGGGACAATCACTTCTCTAGCCCAGCTGGCCACACTATTGCTGATACAAGGCAGGATACTATTGGCCTTCTTGGCCACCTGGGCACACTTCCAGCTCATATTCAGCTGGCTGTCGACCAACACCCTATCGTGGTTTAACCCCAGCCAGCAACTAAGCACCATGCAGCCACTCGGTCGCTCCCCCATGGTGGGATGGAGGAGAGAATCAGAAGAGTAAAAGTGAGAAATCTCATAGGTTGAGATAAAGGTGGTTTAATAGGTAAAGCAAAAGCCGTGCACACAAGCAAAGCAAGGAATTCATTCACCACTTCCCAACGGTGTTCAGCCATCTCCAGGAAAGCAGGGCTCCATCACGCATAATGGTTTCTTGGGAAGACAGATGCCATACCTCCGAACGTCCGCGTGTCATCCCCCGTCCCGCTTCTTCGTCCCAGCTTTATATACCAAGCATGATGTCATATGGTATGGAATATCCCTTTGGCCAGCCTGGGTCAGCTGTCCCAGCTATGTACCCTTTCAGCTTCCCATGCATCCCCAGCCTTCTTGCTGGCAGGCCAGCACGAGAAGCTGGACAGTCCTTGACTGCTTGGCAACAGCTCAAACCATCAGTATATTATCAATATTTTTTTATCCCAAATCCGAAACATAGCCTCATGCTAGCTTCTGTGAAGAAAATTAACTCTATCCCAGCTGAAACCAGGACATAGCCTCAGGTTCTTTTTTGCTAGGCAGTTCTCCAGCCACTCTTCCCCAAGTCTGTAGCGTTGCATGCGGTTGTCATGACCCAAGTGCAGGACCTGGCACTTAGCCTTGTTGAATCTTACATGGATGGCCTCAGCCCATCGATCTAGCCTTTCCAGACTGCAGACTTACTGAAGGTGCATTTGATCCCCTTGTCCAAATCATTGATAAAGATATTAAACAGAACTGGCCCTAATACTGAGCCCTGGGGAACACCGCTTGTGACCGGCTGCCACTGGATTGAACGTCATTCACCACAACTCTTTGGGCCTGGCCATCCATCCATTTTTTTATCCAGTGAACAGTACACCAGTCCAAGCCATGAGCAGCCAGTTTCTCCAGAAGAATGCTGTGGGAAACGGTGTCAAAGGCTTTACTAAAGTCTAGGTAAACAACAGCTGCAGCCTTTTCCTCATCCACTAAGCAGGTCACCTTGTTGTAGAAGGAGATCAGATTAGTCAAGTAGGACTTGCCTTTCATAAACCCATGCTGACTGGGCCTGATCACCTGGTTGTCCTGTACATGCATGTGATGGCACTCAAGATGACCTGCTCCATAACCTTCCCCAGCACTGAGGTCAGCCTGACAGGCCTCTAGTTCCCTGGATCCTCCTTCTGGCACTTCTTGTAGATAGGCATCGCATTTGCTAACCTCTAGTCAATTGGGACCTCCGCAGCTGAAAATGAGTGACCTAAAACCAGTCCCAGTATTCCAGGTACAGTCTTATTCATACCAAAGAGAGCAGGTAATAACTTCCTTCAGTCTACTGGCCTTCCTTCTCCTAAAGCAGCCCAGTAGACAGTTTGCCTTGTTCACAATGAGGAGTACACTTGGCTTGTATTCAGCTGGGCAGCTGCTGTAACTCCCTGGTCCTTTACAGCAAAGCTGTTGCCTTGGCAGTCTCTTCCCATCCTGTACTGATACATGGGTATTGCCTCTCCTTATTGAACCTGAGTTTTCAGTTGTCCCAATTCTCAAGTTTCTCATGGTCCTTCCAGACTGAAGTTTTGCTCTTTGTCATGTCAGCCACTCCCCAAAATTCAATATTGGCTGCAAATTTACTGATGTCATAACTTATATTGCTGTCAGTGCTGAGCAACATGTGCCTCAGGTAGGCCCCAGGAGTACTCTGCTCATTGCTGGCTGTCAAGCCATTGATCATTGCCTTTGAATACAGTGGTCCAGCCAGTTTTTGACTTAAATGTAGCAGTTCGTTTGTCTACTTCATAGCTCCTTAGTTTCCCAGTGTGAATACTGTGGGTTACGATGTTAAAAGCTCTGTGTACAGGAGCTGGCTGGGATGGAGTTAATTTTTTTCATAGCAGCTCCTAGGGTCCTGTGTTACAGATCTGTGACTAAAGCAGTGTTGATAACACACCAGTGTATTAGCTATTGCTGAACAGTGCTTGCACAGCATTAAGGCCTCCGTTTTTCCCTTTGCTCTCCCTGCAGTGAGTAGGCTGAGGTGGGCAAGAGCTTGGGAGAGGTCACAACTGGGACAGCTGACCTGAATGGACCAGAAGGATATTCCAGGCCATATATAGATCACATTCAGGAGGATCAGTGACAGTAGTGTCTGAATCAGCAACTTTTCTGCCACTGAATTTTAGTGCCCTTTCTCTTAAGTGACCAGAGAGAGAAAGGGGCACAGAGGAGGGAAGAGGACAGAGGAGAAGAGGGAGAGGGGAGGAAAGAAAGAGAGGAGAGAAGGCAAGAGGGGAGAGAGAGGACAGATTGGGAGGGGGACATAAGGGGGGAAAGATGGAGGGGAGAGTGGGAAGATGGGGGGGACAGGAGAGAGGAGGAGACCAGACAAAGGGACCAGAGAGTGAGATTATGTGAAGAAAGTAATTTCTAGATTCCATTTCTATTGTCAGGAGTTCTTTCTAGCCTCCTGCTTTTTAGACTCCTGAAGGAAGTCCCTTCTTTGGGAGGCATGCTTGTAATCTTCAGTGTTGCCAGCGAGCTTGAAAAAGTTTCTGTATTTCAGTACAGAATCACAAGCAGTCTGATTCCCACATTGAAATGGAAGACTCAGAATTTAGCAATCTTCAGAAAGAGAGCTGCATTCAAGGAGAAAGCAAGAATATAAAATCATAATTTATTGATTATATTTCTGAAAGGTTTAGGTCAATCTCAGCACTTGAGAAATCTTGTTTTGGAAACGTATTCTTCTGTACATCGTGTTGATGTTTTGGGACCCTGTTCTGGAAACCTTAGCCACAAGCTACTGTTGGAGATTATCACTGGTCTTTGGACCTTAGCAATGTGCAGTGTGGCAGTTCCCCATGTTCTCAATAGAATTCTTACCCTCAGTTACACAGAGAACAATTCCGCTGTCACAAAAATGTGTTCTTTACTTAGCAGTTGCATTCTCTTCTCAGCTATCTCAGGTCTTTGAGGAGAAAAATGCCCTCTCCCTCCAGCTGCGTGGTAGCAGTCGGAACATCTGCGAGAGCCATCAGCACTACAATGAGGTTCTGAACCATCCAGGAGCTGCAGTCTGCAGACAAGGGCATGGTAAGGGTGGCCTCCTTGGTGCAAGGCAGGGAAAAGCTTATTGCAGATGGCTCCACTAACTGTGCAGCATTGTAGCTACTTTCTATCCTCTTCATTCAGTGCTATCTGCCATACATTCATGCTTTCTTTCAGGAGTTGTTTGCCACAGATGCTGCTCCAGGAGCACCCCAAGAAAAGAATGAGCCTCAGAGACGCAGTTACACACCAGAACTGCAGGAGTTGCAGCTGAGGTAAAGAAAACCTGAGAAAACAAGGGTGGGGCTGTTAGTCCTGATGGAGGTTTTGGGGCTAGTGATAAGCCTATTTCTGTTACTTTCTGTCAGAATGTTGGAGAAGTTCAGTTCCACACTAGGACCTTGTGGAAGTAAAGGAACTGTTATATGTACTTGACAGCTGTCATTAGTTATCTCTTTGGATAGAACTTCAAAAAAGGAAGAAACAACATGCAGCAGCAATTCCAGTGCACCATCACCGCCCAAACTAGCATCTTTGATTTGATGGGCTGGGTCCTCAGTAACTGCTTAAGTATATCAGTGGTCCTGGTCTCAAGGCTGTTAGCCTGAGACTGTCTGGATTGAGACCTAGCACATGATTCCTTGTAACCTTCTGGAACTAAGATCTAGCACATGATTCCTCATACCCTTTCAAAATAATTTTCAGAAGGTGGGACCATGGATGACAGAGCCAAGGAACTCCTTCCTGATGTGACATAGAAGCTTCAAGAGATTTATCTTCTCTCTTGCTTTCCAAATAATTTAAATACATTAATAAAATATAACTAAGTCTTCTGTGTGAAGTGGGAGTTGGAGTCTGTTCACATACTGCATCAGTTAATACAATAGAAACAGAATAGTTTGTGAATTAGCCCTTTTTTGGGATATGCTTGGTTATTTTCTGACAGGTTGTCTGAAACAGAACATTTACATAGCAGCACAAAGGAGGATCTGAGGTATTTAGAGGAGCAGCTGGAGGAAGAACGGGACCATCGCTTTGCTGTGGAGGAGGCACTGTCTGCAGCACAGGATCAGATAAGGAGGTAAGGGAGCTTGAGCAAACAGACAGTGTCACCATAAAAGTATGGTGATCCTAGCTCTGTTTTCATCTGCACTTCATTACATCCTTCTGTTGAATGTCGCTGGGGACACAGAAATGACTATACCATGTCTATCACAGAATCACAGAATGGTTGAGGTTGGAAGGGACCTCTGGAGGTCATCTGGTCCAATGCCCATGCTCAAGCAGGGCTACCTAGAACCAGTTGCTCAGGACCATGTTCAGATGGCTTTTGAATATCTCCAAGGATGAAGACTTTACAACCTCACTGGGCAACCTGTGCCAGTGCTCAGTCACCCTTACAGTAAAAAAGTGTTTTCTTGATGTTTAGGCTATCCTTCAACTGTAGAAGAAGATAGAATGAGACAACTGACTAGACATAAAGACAAATTCTAACTAGAAAAGAGATGCCAGCTTTCCCAATGAGTTAAATTAACTACTGGAAAATATAATTTGGAGACTGGGAATTGGGTGAAGGCAGAAGAGGAGTTTTCATACTTCCAGGGAATCTGTCTCCTCAGTAAGCACCTGTGTGTCATGGGCAAAACAGTCTTAACTTAAAGAATGTCACTCAATTTTAACATATTGGCGATTAACGTAAACTTTTCATTCATTTGGGTATTGAGAAACAATTAAACACTTAGGGAAGACACTTCCCCCCACCTTCCCTAGGATCAACTTCAGTCTAGACACCTCTCCACCCCGCTTCCTAGTATCCAGTCCCCTTGTCTGCACCACACATTACACAGTCCCTGTGGTGAGGCAAAGGGCATTGTAGGAGGCTGGAGTCATTACGTAGTGATTTTTCTCTGCTGCTCCTTGTTTCTTATTCATTTCCTCCTTCCCCTGGAAGCTACCACCCTTTGTTAAATGTGTTTGAGCAGAGGCACCATAGCTCCTCTGGTTGTAGTTTTGGCACACAAGGAAGCGTCATCCATTGCCAACCCAGCTGGAGCCAGCTGTGAGTGGTACAGGGCACTTCATGGCCTCTTGTCACACAGCTGTCCCCTGCAGCTCCCTGTTACCAAAACCTTGCCATTTATACGCAATACACTGTATCTCAGGTTATTTGACAGATGCCCTTATAGTCGGCAGAGAAAAGGAAGCTGACCTAGACTAGATGTTAGGATTAGGATGCAATGAGTCGCATGTTAGAAATGCCTCCTTCTCCTCGTTGACTATGAAAGTGTGTTTTGTCATGTAACTTGATTGTAGGCACTTGTGCTGTGCATTTCCTGGTAGGTAAAATACACCTCACTATTGGAGTCTTTTACACAAAACCAATGGCTTTCTTCTGATACACATGCTGACTTAGCCAAGAAATAATGGTCTGTATGGAAGAATTCTGGATTAAGTTCCCTGTTAATTGCTAAACAACTCAGACAAATGTAGCCCTTTCTAGCGTTAAAGTCTATGAAAGCCTCCTTCAATCAATTTCACTTCACAAACTAATGCTAGCCCAAAGATTTGACAGTGCTGCTTCTGCATTTCATCCTTTAATAGTATCTTATCGATCTTGAATATCTGTCACTAGAAAATAGTTAGCAAAAACCAGCACTATTGGGACCAGAGCTGGCATCCAAAATAATTTCATAGAATTTAAAATACACAGTTAAATCATCCGCACTGGCTTCTTTCAAGTCACACACTATGAAATTTCACTTGAAAGCCCTCATGTTGAACACAGAGACCTCAGTTAATTTGAAGAGTTTGAAATTCCTGAAAGGCAAAAGGAAAAAACCAGCACCAAAAAAGTAGTGAGTTTTGAAGTGACGGGATATAAATTAGGTAAGAAAAGACTCCACTGCGAGAACCTGAATTGTCCTCTCTACTGGAGAGGAATGGTAATCTGCACATCATAGAGTATGGAAGTTTTACGTTTTCTTTCTGACTATGGCCATGACTATGGGCACAGGAAGTGGCTGACACTGAGCAAGTATAACTTCCATAGAGAGCACAATGTGCCTACTCTTTTAGGGTTTCACCAGCCTCCTGGTGGAGGAAGGAGGACTAGTGCTGGTTGGATTACCCAGTCCTGCTCACCTTGAGCTCAGGGGGCACTACAGTTGTACAAATGAAACTGGTTCTTGTCAAGTGAGGCCATGGCTTGCTTGCAATGGTTGATTACTTTTTGAAAAAATACGTCCTTTTCTAAGCTTGTCTACAGTGTTGGTTTGGGGCATCATAAGAAACTGGTTTTAATTTCATGTTTTTTGTGGCAGGTTACAGTCAAGTGAGTGGACGTCTTCCTTAAGTGCTAGCATTGATATGACTCCAGGTCATGAGCATTCCTTGCTGATTGACACCATGGATAATACTTTCAGCAAAGTAAGAATTTACATTCACAGCTGTCAGTGATGTGAGCCCTGGCTGATGCAAGAAAATGTGAACTGAAAACTGTGAACCTATAGCAGCTAAAGCCTTCTGTAGGCGCATTTAAATCTGTTCAGATTTGTGTAGGTTTCTGCTCTTGTCTTGCTCTGTTTTTCCATGCCAAAAGCCACATACTGCTCTGATTGTGACTCTGCTACCGTCTGCAGAAGCAGACTAAATTTCAGAGGTCACTAAAATGTAGGCCAGCATTGTCTGTGCCTAAAACGTGGTCCCAGGTTCCTTGTGGAATATTCAGAGCCTCAGTGGTGAGCAAACAGGCAAAGTCTATGCAAACAATATGCAATCTCATGCATAAAAATTATACGTGTTACTGGCTCCAGCTTCTGCGATGTCTGGAGAGTCTGCCTCTTTATTTAGCAACCATCTCAGTTTTTCCTCACTCATTGTCTTTCAAACCTGCGTCAGTCAGGCTGGGAACCAAAGTGGAGCGATTCACTGTGCTGAACGACAGCTGACAGTCACCTGTCCTGTTTTGCTAAGGATGAAGCTCTGCTGAAGAGTTTGCCCTCTGGTCTCTTCAAGACTTGCAGGTGGTGCTTTTAAGAGCAGCATCATCAGAATTATAGCAAGAACCATAGCTGGATGCTACTCTGTGCTCACGCTTGGGGTTTTTTACTAGAATAGCCATTTTTTTCTTCCTACTGAAACTCTGCCAGTAGATGTTACATTGTCTGAGGACTCCTGGAAGAGCCTCTGTATAGTAAGGTCACTCTATAGCAGTTTGTTCAACAGCTTCAGAAGTCCTTTCAGCTGCAAGGGTGAAAGAACACAACAAAGAAATAATTTTCTTCTTCCAGGCCAGAGGGTGAATCAGGATTCCTAGTAGCTTGAGGCTCTAGCAGAAAAGTACCATTGATCCATTTGTTTCTATTTCACTTGGAGTGGCTAGAAATTTGTAGGGACCTAATGTTAAAGGGAGTTGTCCTGCATTCTGTTGCCCTTTTTCAGGCAGAATTGGAGAGAACTGGTTCATGAGGAACCTGCAGAGAGCAGGGGAAGGGGAATATTTCACTGAGGATTGGCTTTAGAGGTCAAATATGACAGTGGAATGGGTTTGGTAAGATTCATGCCCATTAGCTTAAACAAACTTACCTTCATGGTCTGGAGAGCTCTTGGTGAAGGCAGCTAGGGACATACCCATTCCTGGTACTGACTGGTCTCTCTTTTACTCTTCCAGACTCGTATCGTTGGACTACGACGCCTGTTACACCCTCTCTTCTATTCCCGGACCCATTTGCCTCTCCTAGTGGCCATGTATCTGCTTGCTCTCCATGTCTTGCTCTTCCTGTGCTTTACAGGCCACCTTTGAACAGGAATAACAGATTTTTGTTGAGCCACAGCCCACTGTGTAATCCCTGGGCCTGCATTCCCTATCAACAGGGTAGCACTTAACCCAGCTGCCTTCTTTTTCCAAATAAGCCCTTAAGGAGCAGCTGCTCCCAGCAACTTGCACCTAGGTTGCTCGCTGTCTAAGTATGCAGCAGCCAGTGCTGATGCTTGGGATCTGTCATTCTTGTCATCTGCCATTCCTTCGGTGTTTTTAAATGAGTGGTACATTTACCCTTTCTAAGCCAGGGTCCTCACACTCCCAAGCTTCAAGGACAACATCTGTTCCTGTACCTGGAATTAGCACCACTCATTTTATATAGTACTGTGCTTTGGTAGGAATAAGAAAAATATTATTGAGTTGCTGCAGTACTTCAACACTTCTAGGAACTGCAGGATCTTCCCCCTCTTAGGCGGAATTAATGAGTTGGGTTGGGGAAACCCTGTAGGTAGATACGAAAAGAGAAGCTTCTTCCTTTTATTCCATCCCTTAGTTTTGCTCCGTGGCTCACTGCTGTTTGAAATGCATATACTAAGTAAGTTCTTGACACTTTAAGGAACATGAATTGAATTTCAAAATCATGTTTCCTGCTCAGTTGCATCTCCTGTTGAAGAAAGGCTGAAGTTAGTATATCTGGACCTGATGAGCCTTCTATTTAGAAACAGTCATATGTCTTCCTTGACAAGCCTGTAAAATAACATCAGTAATTTAGTTATTGAAAAGGAGGAAGAAACGAGAAACGTTTTAGCTCCAAGTTAGTAACCTGGCTGTTTATAGCATTTGTGCACCTCTCACAATGCAAGATGCTTGCATACCTCTTGAAATGAGAGCAAGCCATGCTTGTGCATTCTCATCCACTGAACCTTTGTCACAAGATTAAACCTGTACAGGCTGTATTGAAGGGTTCTATAATGTAGTATGTGGGCCCAAATCAAAGGCAGAAGCTCCAGAAATAAACTGTGCACCCTACGCTGAGGAAGAGAATAGAGTTCTGAAAACTTCTGGAATCTGCTTTAGGAAAAGCCTGTTGTAGAAAGCTAATGCTAATCATTGGACTTCTTTGAATCCAAAGCAAACTGATTCAAATACTCCTGAATATGTCCTGGAATTGAAACTGCCCTCTTCCGAAGTGAGAATGCTGAATGCAAAGAAGGTAGTTCCAATCTAGTTCCCTGTCAGAGATCAAATGGCCATTCTGTTCAGAGTGCTTGCCAGAAGGATCATGTCTGCCTCTTGCTGGTGTATTAACAGTCATATTTTTCCCATGGGAAAGGGATAATTCTTTTTATATTGCTGGTAAACTAGATTCTCTAGCCAGTGAACAAAGCCTGTTTGAGGATGGATTGATTTCATCATGGTAGTTAAAACAACTGGATCTCAGGCAGGTCCAGAACATTGGCACTATATATCCATTTGTGCACTACCCTTGATTACCTGTGTGGACTTCCTCAACTATGTAAGATTCAGTGACCAGTGACCAAATACTTTGGCTATAGCGTCCTGGGGCATGTGCTCCTGTATATATAATAAAGATTATTTTTCAGATGGAATTTGTGTAATGTTGTCATGTAAATGCCAGAGGTCTCTTGAGGGTATAGTGCTGCTGTATCATACCTTTTACAGGACCACTATGGGACTGCAGGTCACTTTTGTGTACACTTCCTTGTATGCTGATTGCAGAAGCTCTGTTTCTTCGTATTATTTGAATGCCTATGTGGATGACCTTTTTCCCCTATCTAACCTCTCTCACACCCTTTTTCAGCTTTTTCTGCAATGACAAAAGAAGGAAGTATCACTGTAATAGTGAAAGCAATTCCAATAAAACAATATCTGCTTGGGTTTACTTTTCTTTGCATTTAGGCACATTTGACTGAACACTGCACGCTATTAGAGTTGTGCAACCCCAGGAAAGACAAAGGAGTTGACAACAGCAAGCTGGAAGCATGCTACTAACTTAGATGGGACTAGTTAAAACATAGTCCTCTTCCAAATTGCTGTAGCCAAAGACAGGTACCTTTGTTCATATTCACTACTACAATCCACCACTACCATTAGAATAAAAGGTAGTAATGGGGTGTTGTAAGACCATAGATAATGTTTCCACTGTATTTAATACAAGCAAGAATTATAAGTGTGTTTTCTTAAAGCCCATGATACCGGTTTTCCTGAACTAAGACAAGCTTCTGCTGGTTCAGAGACATTTAAATATTTTATACTTTCAGATGGAACAATTATACCTGAGATTAAATATATAAATTAAAAAAAACTCAGAAGGATGTCCTGATCTGATAATCAGCCTGATCTAACAGCTTTGTGCTTTGACCTAATGGAAGATGTGGCATTTTAAGCTGATGTTTCCTGTTTCATTTTAACATTTTGTTTCTTCTCTGTTTGATGGACCTGTCCTGCATAGTTTTTTGATCTGAGAAGATCGACCCACGGAGCTGTGCTCTGCCATCTCTGGGACACACAAGCCAATTCAGCATGGCCACTACTGAGGCAGGTCCAGGGTCTGGTTTTGTGCCAGGAGGAAGGCAGTGTTACAAGGGATAAGGAGGAGTGGAAGCAAGTTTCTGCACAGAGCTGTAAGAGGAACCCTTCCTTAACCTCTCGGCTACCTTTACAGAACAGGTATGGTAGACAAAGCACATGATGAGATAGAAGAGGAGGAACCTATGCAAGTACTCTCACCAAGGTCAGATCAACCGACCCCTTGCAACAAGAGCTGCACTAAGACCAGTGCTGAGATGAAACAACAGTGAATTATGGTCATAGGTGAGTCCCTCCTGAGCAGAACAGAGGCACCCATTTGTAGACCAGACCCTCTTTTCAGGGAAGTTTGCTGCCTCCCTGAGGCCCGAATCAGGGATGTCACCAGACTACTAATGAGCGTAGTACAGCCTTCCATTACCCACTCTGTCTCTTTCATGTGGCTTTCAGAAAGAAAAGAGATTTCATCTTCAGTGAGAAGAAAACTAAAAGATTCAGAAGCACAGGTAGTGTTTTCCTCAATCCTCCCAGCAATGGAGAGAGACATCAGAAGAAACAGGTGTGCCCAGACATCAATACCTGAATCCAGGACTGGTGCCTCCACCAGAACTTTTTTTATAACCATGGGACAGTCTTTAAAACATAAGGTATGCTGGGGCCTGATGGGATCCACCTGGCCTGATGGGGGAAATGCATCTTTGCTTGTAAACTGGCGGGACTCATTGAGAGGGCTTTAAACTAGGATCAGTGGGGGAAGGGGATACCAACAGGAGAGCTGAAGGTATGTATGTGTATGTCTGTGTGTGTTTATGTATTTTTTTAATTCTGCTGTAAAGTACTGAGTCAAATTTCATAACAAGTTCCATAAGCAGTAGCTTGCTTTCTTTGGATCTCATTGTAATTGTGAAGCCCAAGGGTTTCAGCCTTTTAACCTTTTTGTACTTTTATGGCAGAATGATTTTTTGGAAGGGATGAAAATGGAGATCACAGTCTGGTTTTGCACACTAAGAAATGTAATTGTGCGCCATCAAGCACTACTCATGGAGTCTGCAGTTTGTATGCTGGATATATGCCTTGTCAGCATCCCAGAGCACAGGCAGCGTTGCACGGGAACTGAAGCACACTGGGGCAGGTTTTGGTACTCATGACTTGAGCAGCGTTGGGGGCTGGGGCACAGGAAGTGAAGATAGCTGAAGTTGAAACAGGAACTCGGAGCACACAGCAGTCCAAAAGCTGTTGCTAGCAGCAGGTGCCTGAGTAAAAAGCAGCAAGTTTGCCAGCAGGAGCTGGTGAGCCTTTTAAGGTAAGAAAGCTGAATGAGTTTTGAGAGTGGAAAGTGAGAAACAGTAACAACAACAAAATGTAGGGGTTTGGTGGGGAAAGAGAACTCCTTCCTGAGCCAGCATGTGTGAGTTGATAGTGCTCGGCATTTGCTTCTCAGTCTGTTCTTTGGTCATCGTTGTTGCTCTTGTGTTTGAGGCTCTAAAGAACCACATTTCCAAATCAACCAGCATGACTGTGCCAAGTGTGGTAGCCCTATATTTGCACTGCAGTGGATGCTTCTGAGGGGAAAAGTGGGACAAGCTAAAGGGTTGACCTGCTACTCTAGCTCGTATTCCTCATGATAAAGTGTGTCTGGAGCCTTGTGGTGTGATTACAGTCTGTGGTTTGTCATGGTTCCCAAGATGCATGGTCAGTGGCTTTGGAGAGTAGGTGGTCAAGAACCATTTACAGCAAGTTTTAAAACGTTGAACCACCTGCATTTGAGCTAGCTGCTCAAATCAGCTGCCCTAATGAACAGCCCTGTGCTAGCTGGTTATTGCTGTTGTTTTATCGTTAACAAAAATGAGTCACAAACTTTAAAAGTCTTTGGAGTGAGAGTTGATAATAAATTAGGGAGTGGAAAAGAAGATGAAGGGTATTGTTAGATTGTGTTATGTTGTCCACATGAGCCTTCTAGCTTCCCCTGCTTCTATTTGCAATTAGCTGTGTTCAGTTTGTCATAAGATTACTGTCAGTGCATACAAGCATAGTGGAGTATGTCACAGACCTGCTGTGTTCGGGAGTATGACAACTTTTTTTTTTTTTCCCCTGAGGCAGCCTGGGGAAGGCTTAAAGCCAGGTCTTCACAGTAAATCTGCCTTGGTCCTGTGTCCTCTCTCTTAGCTAACTATCTGGCTTTTTTTAAATAAAAGGAAGAGTCATCCCTGCTGAGCTCTTTTAGTTTCTGTTGTCTTTGCTCCCTGGTCTTACAGTGCTGATTCTCTAAACAATTGGTAAGGGCAGCTTGAAACTGAACTGAACAGTGCACAGTACTGAACTGGAAGGTTATTCACATGGCAGCTTTTGGTGTTGTACAGCTTGCACAGAAAGAAACTGTCCTGGGCATTTGGGGCCAGTTTGTAGGCTACTGTATGGTTATGGGATTGAGAGGGCAGTGCTGTTGAGAAGCGTATAATAAAAGCGTGCTTTTAAATCAGGATCCATCACAAAGCAGTTCTCTACCCTCCTGTTGGTTTATTCACAGGTTTATGTCATGTCTGCAGTGATGTGAAACAGGGCTCAGCAGCCCAGTCTTTGCTGCACATTCTGGTCAGTCTTTGTCTCTGACCCAGTGAAAAGCTGCTTTGTGTGACAGTAGGAACAATTTGTGGCTCCTCGACACTACAGGCAGTCACAGGTGGTGGGATGTGAGAGCTCTGCTGAGAACGATTGCTCTGTTGTGTAGGGGCAGGCGAGGCATGTAATCTGTCTTCTGTCTCTCATTTTGTAGAAACTGTGTTGTTTGAGAGGGTTTTTGTCATCTTTTTTCACGGTCACCTTGAAAATGAAATGCAGGAGTTTTAGATTTCACATTACGTGTATTTAACTTCCTCTTCCTGGGCCTGTCATGTCCTCCAGGCTTCTTTGGACGGCCTGCACCACTGCAGCTTCAGCCTATTCAGCCCTGCACACAGTGATTTTAGCCCCATTTCTTGTTCTTACCATATAACAGACATAAACACCACACTGTACTGTACCAGCACTGTCAGATGAGCATACGCCTTTTCTCTGAACCTTCTCTAGCACACTAGGCAGTGATTAAAAGATTGGAAAACAGACAAGAGACTTGAAAAGTCCAACCTGAGGTAAATAAGCATTGTATCATGGTGGCAGAGCAAGCCATGGCCTCTGGTAGTGTGCTGTGACTGTGTTCCCTGCTTTAACCTCCTTCTGTTAAGCAGTCTCCCACAACACAGAAAATTTATATATGTTGGAAAAGCAGAAATCTGGTAGCTGGATGCTAGCACTAATTTATATTAAAATCAGGTGTGCATTTTAACTGGGAAGTCAGTATGCATGAAGACTGTGGTTTACACTTTAAAATCCCTGTGTGTCTTCCTGAAAGAGGTGCTGAGGCTCAAGAGTAGCTATTTTTGGGGTGCCCTGTGCTGTATGAGGGACAGAGAGATCAGCAGGGCAGATGGCCTTCAAGGGTCCCTTTCCAGCCTGAGTTATGCCATGACTGCTGTGGTCTGACATGGCCACAGCCACGAGCCAGCAGTGCCCACATGCTGGGCCCTGGGTAATAACATGTCATCTTTGTGCAGATGTGGAAAGCAGTCGTGGGACATGACGTGTCAGTGAAGGTTGAGGCTCAGGGAGATGACTGGGACACTGACCCTGATTTCGTGGTGAGTGTCTGGTGTGGTAATCCATAGTATCGGTGCTGGTGGTGTTGGTGTGAAGGGTTCACTGGCCCTAGGCATATGCTTGTCAGCCAAGCCGGGGCTTGGGGTGAGGCACGGCATGCAGCACTGCTGGCGCTGCAGGATCAGCCAAGTCCCACCAACCCCTTGCAGGTACTGTCAGGTCATCTGCCTAAGCCATTTGTGACCCGTATCTATGTTTAGTCTCCAGAACTTCCTACATCAGTATACCCCACATCTGACTAGAAGTAATCACTTAAGGAGTATAGAATTTCTAGTTTTCTTTTCTCCTTGGTAACTTCACAGAGTCCTCCCCACAACTTATGTTACAAGAAATAGCAAAGACTTACATTTTCTCTTTCCCGCACAGGATTCTTGATGGACAGTCCCTTCTGTTACACAAGAGTCCGATGTTTTTGAGGTTCAGTCTTCCCTACTTATTTCCAGTAAGAAATTCTAGTTTGGGACAGAAAAGCAAGTCCCCTCCTTAAAGTTCAAAATTATTAATGTTTAAAAAAAATTATATCCTGTCAAAATGATTATTTTTTCTTAATTTCTCCCATTTGTGGAAGCATTTAAAATAAGCCTGAACAGACTAAGACTTTGTTTTTTTTTATTATTCTATTTTGTATATACGTATTTTTAGCTTTACCTTGTATTAGGAAAGAGTTAATTGATGCTTCAATTTACCAAATATATGTTCAGACCTTCCAAAAAGAAGACCAAACAAATGCTGTCATAACAAAGCTGAGGCAGACCAGCAGACCTTGAGTGAAACGTTCACTTGAGTGTTCCTCCAGTGTTTTCCTAAACAATTAAATTCCCACAGCATTTTTGTTTGCAAGCTCCCCCCGGAGGAAGAGGGACGGAGCTTCCCGCAGCCCCGGGCCCTGTCCCCGCGG
>NW_010515575.1:0-16001 GCF_000687285.1 Phaethon lepturus
CATCTTTCCTGCTCTCGGTGCTTTTAATTTTGCTGCTTGAATTTTGCTGCCTGGCAGTGACAGCTCCTTCAGGAACAGGGTGGTATGATTTTATTTTCATTTTACCAGCAGGAAGATTCCTTTGTTCCATTTGCAACACAAAATCTCCATTTTATTGTTATCATGTAATTATAGATTTCTAATGGAGAAAAAAGTTGTACAATAATATTTTGATTCAAACATATAAACTGTTCTGTAGCCAAGACATTACTGTGAACCTCAACAGTGATACAATCTGTTTGTTTTTCCTTATTTTTATTGTAGTCTAAATTGCCAAGGTATTTTTTTATATGAACATTCTGGTGCCTTTCCAAATATAATCCACAACATCTCACATATTTGCTACCATATTAAAAAGTGTCACCAATTTTCTGTATATTTAAAAATTGATTTCTTTTAAAAAAATTCATCTTGAAGTTTCTGTATGTATATTATCAGTGTTTCAGGAAAGCCTGTATTTTCTTACAATTATAAACACAAATTATTTCATGTGCTCAGAGACCACATTCTGCATTATTTATTAAGTTCCTAAACATGTACAAAAAAAAACTTACAGTCCCTGCTCCAAAACAATTACAATATGTTAACTTCAAGTACAAAACATCATTTTTATAGAGCAGTTTTAGTGGAGAATCAGATTCAATACAGTATTCGCTTGCAACTTAAAAGATTAACTGTGATTTTGAAGAATTCTGTTCAGTTGCTTTCTACTTCACTGCCTTTCTGAGACCCACAATCAGATGGCATTTTTCCTGAAAGTGGCAACCACTATTTTGAAACTGTGGAGGTGGACAGGAGACATGGACTTCAGTCTCTTCTATCCCATACAAGAAGTTTATAAACAACAGAATATTGTATAAAACAAGGAAGCAGAAAAACATCCTATTTTTCCCAGCTGTATTTTCTAAATAAATGACTCACTCCAACTTAACTTTTTCAAAATAAAACAGACAGCTATGTCCCAAAGAAGTTTATATGAGAAAAGTGTCTGGTAAGTGGAAAGGCCACAGATGTCTGTTGTCATCTATTCACCAGCTTCCCCTATTTCTCTCTAGTTGAGTGAACTGTCATCTGAAAATTTAGCACAAAGACCCAGAAACATTCTCAGTAGTTTCACAGACATAACTAAGATGCCTAAGCTCAGACTGTGCTACTTCATTACCAGCTTGGATCTGAACTATCCTTGAGAAGGCTTCAAAGATGTGCCTGTGCAAACCTCATGAAGTTCAACAAGGCCAAGTGCTAGGTCCTGTACATGGGTGGGGGTAATCCCAAGCACAAATAGAAACTGGGTGGAGAATGGATTGAGAGCAGCCCTGCTGAGAAAGACTTGGAGGTACTGGCAGATGAAAATCTCAACATGACCCAGTAATGTGCACTTGCAGCACAGAAAGCCAACGGTATCCTGGGCTGCATCAAAAGAAGCATGGTCAGCAGGTTGAGGAATGTGATTCTGCCCCTCTACTCTGCCCTGGCGAGACCCTACCTGGAGTCCTGCATCCAGCTCTGGAGCCCTCAGCAGTCAAAAGACATGGACCTGTTGGAGCAAGTCCAGAGGACAGCCACAAAGATGAACAGAGGTCTGGAGCACCTCTCCTACGAAGACGGCCTGAGAGAGCTGGGGTTGTTCAGTCTGGAGTAGACAAGGCTTCAGGGAGACCTTCTTGCAGCCTTCCAGTATCTGAAGGAGGCCTATAAGAAAGTTGGAGAGCATGTAATGATAGGACAAGGGGTAACAGTTTTAAACTGAAAGAGGGCAGATTTAGACTAGACATAAGGAAGACATTTTCCACAGTGAAGCTGATAAAACACTGGAACAGGTTGCCTGGAGAGGTGGTAGATATCCCAGTGCTGGAAATTTGTTGATAAAAGAGTTACTCTGAATCATCTATTTTACAAGGATTTTAAGCATATTATTTTGTGATTACGAGCCCACCTCTGTCGTTTAAATTACTGTTTTTCTTTTGTTGTCAGTGGACTGCTATGAAAAAAGGAAAGAAAAGAGAAGAAGCCAGATTCATCTTTATCCTATGTTAGGATATACATAACCCTGTGTCAGATTTTAAAGATCTTATGTTGGAAGAAGAAATTAGTTATAATTTATATAGATATTATGGCAATGGATAATATAAAAAGCATGTATACATTTATACACACACAAATCCATGCATTAAATATATTTTTTATCATGCACACACGAGGTGGAAGAATATAAAAATTTTTCCATTGTATTACCATTTTTCTGCTGTATCTTGTTTCATTGTAAACTTTAAAAGTATGAAATGGACGACAAGTTGTTCAGTTTCTGAGAGCCTTATTTTCAGATGAAAGACTATCACAGTGAAGGTATAGAAATAGTTGCAACTGTTCCTCCACGAATCTATGCTATCTTGATGTAAGTAGAAAATGTACTAATTTACTTCACATAAACACATTATTTTTTTTTCTTTTCTTTCCCTCTCCTTCCTCTTTTCTGGCCTTTTCTTTCCTTTCCTTCCCTTTCCTTCCCAGTTGTGTCTGTAGGAGGACTTTCTTTCTGTGTATTGTACTCCACTACCTCATTGACAAGGACTCAGTACCACACTTTCTGTCTTCAGTAACCTAAGGAAACATGGTTCATTCTGCTAAGATTTCCCAACTGAATTCAAAAGAGTTATATAAACCCCAGTGTTTACATCCAAACCTTAGCATGTGATAAAAGTGCTGAATAGCTATCAGATAACACTGCTGGCTTCATTCATCTGCTAAGTCAAAGGAAGCAAAGAAATGGCAAGTAAACGATGGACAGTGTAATAAATGTCTGCCATATGACATTCTGGAGTTACTTATGTTTTGAACATTTCAATTCTATCTAGAACTTTCCTTTCTTGTATTTTGTTTGTTACTCCTATTTGGTTTTTAGAAAGTGTAATCCCTACAAAATCCCTATTTGTTGAACCACAGAGACTGCTAACCAAATGACTGGGCCAACCACCGGTAAGTATACAGGCATCTGCCATGTTGGCTGATTAAATGCTATCAACAGTGCATTGCCGAGTTCCTTCTCTCTGGCCATTTTATGGCTCTGGAGCTGCATGGAATTCAGGTTCATGAGCCATCCAAGTGATACTCTTATGACAGGGCTTTATCACATGAGGAGCACTTATCTGTTGAAAAATCCATAGCTGTAACTATGAAGAAGTAGCATGCTGTGGGGGGAAAAAAAGGAGGTTTCTAAGGTCAATACGACAAAATTGCCCTGTATCTCAGATGAATGTCTAGCCCACTCCCATTCCATAGTGGCCCATGAGCCACCAAAGAGCTGTTTTCATCTCTGTCCCAGTACTACCCAGTTCTTGACCACAGGCACCAGGGTGAGGGACGACTCCTGATCTATTGTCCTGTGTATTTTCTGAGATACAGAGAGCAAGATACCTTTTGTTGACACATTGCACTATTTGAGAACAACAAAACAGAAACTGAAATGATTAGTTTAAATCCGTATCCTGAATAGAAATGTGTCTAAACAGCAGGTGGATTTCTGTCCTTTTGCTTATAGCTCCTCTCATCATGATTTCCCTCTGTCTCCTGTGCCAATCTGATTGTTGCCTTAATCCCCTTTCTCTGACAGCTCATATCATAGTTTTTCATCGTGCCTCCTCTTGGCAACACAAATTCTGTCTTTCCATGCTCCACCCAGCAAGAACCTCAGTGATCAATAAGGCAGCCAGCGCCCTTCACAGGAGTCATCAGGCAGAGCAACCCCGATCAAATTCCAGTTTATGTTTCCCCATTTTCAGTATTATACTGCACAGCATCTCCTGGCAATGTAGAGGGAAAATTATAGAAAAGACCTTGATTGTCTCCTGAACAGAAAATGACTGCTTCATCCAGTCCATGATACTCTGGAAATTCAGCATGCTCACAAGAATCAGCACTGTAGAAGAATTCAGCTGTCAGTCTCTGATAAATTTTTCTGATGTTGTATGAGCTGCGATTTCAGACAGTTATACTTTGTTAAATCTGGACAATGTTTCTTATCATCTCAAAGGACATGTCCTCTATATTCAGTAGTTTGGCTATTAGCAAATGCCACCTTTTTTTACAAATTAACATCTGAAATGGCATAACTACATGGCATTTGGCTGTTCTCTTATGCCCTTTAAACAAAGGCATACAACCAGCATGAAAATTCTGTCCAAAATGGTTAAAGACTGGCAAGCTTTTAAGCTGAGGTCAAGGGTCCCATAGAGACCATTACCAAATTAACATTAGGTATCATTGCCAGTACCATCTGTTCCTTAAAGCACTTTCAGGAAGAAAATGCTATTGTGGTTTAACCCGCCAGCAACTAAGCACCATGCAGCAGCTCACTCACTTCTCATCTCACTTCACCTCATGGGATGGGGAGAAGAATAAAAAAAAAAAAAGATAAAACTCATGGGTTGAGATAAAGACAGTTTAATAGGACAGTAATAGAAAAATATAATAATAATGATAATGGTAAAAAAATATACAAAATAGGTGATGCATTATTTAGTTGCTCACCACCCGCTATCCGATGCCCATCCAGTTCCCAAGCTATGGTCACCACCCCTCAGCTAACACCCCCAAGTTCATACATTGAGCATGACATCATATAGTACGCAATATTCCTTTGGCCAGTCTGGGTCAGCTGGCTATGCTCCGTCCCAGCTTCTTGTGCACCTCGTCATTGGCAGAGCATGGCAAGCTGAAAAGTCTTTGACATAGTATAAACACTACTTAGCAACAACTAAAATATCAGTGTGTTATCAGCATTATTCTCATATTAAAGCCAAAACACATCACTATACCAGCTACTAGGAAGAAAAATAACTATACCAGGACAAATACAGATGCAACATTATGTTTTAGACAAAAATAAGTCATGATAGAAATGGCAAGTAAGAAAAAAATATTAGGGAGTTTTAGTATTATTTTTTTCTTATTCTGTGGAAAAATCATACTTTGTCTCTATTTCTGTACATCTGCCTCAGAAATAAAATCATGAAGTTCCTTGCCTGCCAATGCACTGTTGCACAACACTAATAGTATACTAATCTACTAGAGAGGGCACTTAAAGTTAGAAGGTCAATTTCACATAAGCATCAGATTTACCTATCAGCTCCAAACTCTAAACATAGTGTGCCACTTCAGTGTTTTCTAGTGCTGGACTTTGCATGAGCCAAAGCATACCTAATTTGCTTCTTTTTGTCTCTCTGGTAAGTGAAAATAACTCGATTACAGCCAAGTAAGTCAAAGGCTTAGAAACTTGGAAATGAAGGGAGAAAACACTTGGATTTATTTATTAATTTTCTCACTACTTTATAATTTTTCTTGCCATTTCAGATTATTTTTAGTGCCATTAGAAACTGATTATTAGACTCTAGAGATATACAACTTACTTACACAAAACAAGAGCCACCTGAAAATATTCCATTAATGGAAGGAGGTAATGGTTAGCAGTGTAACTACCTAATGACTGTTAGGACCATTATCACTAGGATGTATAGCCCCATTTCTGCTTTTTTTCCAGAAAATCTAAATGATCCTATAGAGAACAGGTAGTTAATAACATTACAGAACTAAATGACCCAATTGCTTCTACATGACATCCTTATTAACCATATGAGCCTAATCAAATACAGAAGATTCTTGTAAATGAACCAGCACAGACTAACCTGGGGTCTTTTTTTATATTGCCATCATAATGACTAGCAACTGCCCAGAGAATCTAGAAAGAAAACTGTGAGAAACTGAAACTTTTTGTTAATTCTGCATTTTTGTTGTGAAAATCAGGGTAACATACTTTTATCTTCCTGTACCTAATCAAATACAGATGGAGAGGAACCAAAGGGGGGAAAATGGAAGTAAAAGAGATACTCTAGTTCTAGTGGAGAACTATTAGATCTATTTGGGATGTAAATCTGTCTTTTAAAACAACAGATACTAAGTCACCGGGCTTTCATAAACTGTCATACTGTCAAATTAAAAAATATTAAGGTTTTATATTACTCCCCATTGTCTTTTAAAATAATCCCATATACAAGCATGTAGCTAACATTATATATCTGTAGGAAGAATATGTTAGTAAAATAGCTTAGGTTACTCTGGTGAACGACACGTACTCTGATTTTTTTCAAAATATTATAAAATTTAGGGATGTATAATTTTTCTGGAAAATTAAAGCTCTTTTAATTGGAACCAAACATAATTCAATGCATTTATTGAGAATGAGAACAAATTCTACATAGTACGTACAATAAAATAACAAAAATGAAAGCCAACAAAAATTTATGAGGAAAGACCTTTAAACCCCCTCTATTTCATATTTATTTGGCATGCAAAAAGGAATATTTGTTTCTTTGCAGTGAACATCCTACCAGTTTCCTTATATTTAACTTAAATTCTATACAATAATAAGTTTTGTAGCCAGTGAGACACCTATTACATCTTTATTTTATGATACGGGAATTCTTCCCACCTCCCTTGTCCAGATATATGTTCTGTCTCAGTCCAATCTTCATATTAATACAAAATCCAGACATAACTATCCTTCTACTTAGCCAAGCCTGCTTCTTATGGTAAAATGAAAAAACAGAATTAAAAAAGTAGGGACACAGACGAGAAAAAAAGCTATACTCATTCACATCAGCAGATGAGAGGATGGAGACATCTGGCCTATAGGCAAGACAGTGTTACATGTGACACGTCTAACACAGTTCCACTCCTTTAACCTTTGATTAAGAGGATTCTCAATCCTCAATAGGTAGTCATTGTTGTGTTCAGTCTAAATTCTAAATACTCTTCTACCATTCAAAAGCCTCACTCACAGGTCAGACACACTGGCTCCACATCTCAGCAGAAGCTTCCAAGATAACTATGTGGTGGACTTTGATGTCTAAAAACGCAGGTACATGAGATGAAATATCTAGCCTATAGGAGACAGTAACCATTTTTTATATTTAAATTCTTATTAGTATGTTTCCACCATAATTACTGTAACAAAAATTACTGTAATAAAAAAATAATTAGGTGTCTGGCCAGATGGTGTTTCAAAGTGCCTTCTTTCTTTATGATTATCTATGAACTAGAGTACTTATATAGCCAGTGACATGCACTCGCAGTAGATGAGGTTATGCTTCATCTCTGGTTTGCAACAGTTTAGGCAATGGATAAATCCTTAACTCCCCAGATTTGGACATTTTAGGCAAAAAACTTTCAGGTCCGAACACAGGGCATCCTCCGAGTTTTGGACACAGTGAGTGTCACGTAGCACTGGAACACAGCTGGCTGATTCATGTACAAAAGAACCCTTTCTATACAGAAGCTCCACCTGAAAATAACTATGCAGCTAGGATCACAGTTTAAAATAAGCAGAATTATGGAGTAGAAGTCTTGCATGTTAGCTAGTCATAAGTCAAATTCATAATGCAAAAAAACACAAAAAGAGCAAGCAGTTTAGAAAACTGTGCAAGTCATGGGCATAATATATATACAGACTGTGTACTCTTGAGAGTACATATAAATAAAGATAATGCTCCTGATCATTGGGCTGCAAAGAAGTGCAATGGGAAAAGCAAGGAATAAAGATGTTCAACATAAATTTCCAGGATCACAGCATGCCTAAGAGAGGTCTGAGAATTTATCTGCATCATCTCTGAGGTTTGTTTCATAGAAAGTATTTTCTTCTTTAGGAAGGATATATACCACCACTCCAGAGGCAGAGCAAAACTCAGTTAAATAGATTTCTCATAGCAGTTAAATTTTTGCAAGAATAGCTGAAACAAGTTCTGTGCTATGCCAGCCAAATTCAGAACTGATTTAATTAAGTCCACCTCTTTAACAAAGTTGTGCAAGTTTGATTTTAGACCTTTTTCACCACCATAAAATAGTTACTCTATATCACCTAAAATGAAAAGTATTTTTTCTTCTAAGTTCTCCCTAGTGAGAAAATGAGAGTTAGTCATTATTACATGGACATTAAGGTTCTGAATCAAATTACGTGGCACATTCAGTATGAACTCTAGCTCCTTGCTTCCTACACTCCACTGGGACTTCCACATTTCATCCAAGAAAGTAAAATGTATGTTTTATCTTTGTAAATGCTTCCCCACACCAACAGAAAGCCTTTGAAAAAAGAAATACATCTCAGGGCCTGTTGCTGAGTTCAATTTGTTTGGAAGGATATGTTAAAGCTATATACATAGAATGAGAGAGAGAGAGAAGAACCTGGGCATCAAGAGAAACTATTAGGTATTAAAGAGGCAAAAGTTAGGTATTGTAAAAAAAAAAAAAGGACTCTGGAGCAAAGATTTGCAAAGCTTACAGTAACAAAAGTGTTCTGATGGCATTTTTTCAACTGTTAATAAAAGCAGCATGTAGTTAAAATGTAAATGGTTTTGCTCCAAAGGCCAATGTATTATGCTACTGCATTACAACACCTGCATGTATAACACATATTTATATAAATAATACACAGCAGAGAACCTAAAGGGCTCAATTCTTTGTTCCTTAAGGCTGATGTCAATGGTAACTCTCTGACTGTAACAAAGCAGGATAGGCTTCCACTGAGCTGGGCTCATAAATTGATTTATGTAGGCTGTGACAAGCTAGTGGAAATACTGGGACAGTATGTAAAACACATTGAGCAAACTGGAGGTAAATTTTAGACACTTCTCAGAAATCCTCCAACATTTTACTTTTCAGAAAATCTATGTATCTACTTTTGTAGTCTCTTCTCATTTTTGTTTACAGAAATGCGTTCCCTGATTTCATAATACATTAGGCATATTTTGTATTTAAATGTTGTGAAGTAAACTTATTCCCATTTAGCCATATTTTTGGGGACAGTGCTAATATTTTATTAATGTTAGTCTCAGTTACTGTCTAATTTGATTGTAATGATTTAAAATCTTATTTATTAGTGAACAAGTCTTTACACAATGTGAAGAATCCTTGGCTGGCAAATGAAGTGTTATGAAAGAGAGGAAATTTGGTAGAAAACAGCACCTTCAAACTGTATTTTTAAAAACCTGTAAGGAGTATTTTGTAAGACGTATTTTTGCTTTTTCTCTTCTTTCTATATATTTGTGTTTTCAGAATTTCTACAACTGAAAATAACTGTCCTGAATGTTTTGTTCATGGTCCCTAATGCAGTAACAAAAGTAAGTTAGTTTGATGCAATTTGTGCGGCTTCTTCTTTCTTGCAGTTATACTGAATATATAACAAGGATAAACACATTTTCTCTCTGACTACAGTTTCCACTTCCTCCTTTGTCTCAGGGCTATTTTCACATACCAATTGTAATGCGTACGAAAACAAAAGTATCATGTACTCGCTGTTTCAGTAGGACAAAAGAAGCTAGAGAAATCAAGATATGTTTTCTCTTTCCTATTCTTTATGTAATGGATATAAGAGTGTAATTCATTGATGTGTGCTTTGTCATGAAAAAAAAATCAATATCCTTACTAAAATAAATCTACATTTATTTCTGTGATTTCAAGAAGCAGTTCAGGCTAAGGTTTTTCTGTGGTTCTTTATTCAGTGTTCACCTTAACAATCTGTGTTTAATATATGTAATCTTGGATTTTTTTTCTTCATTGGAAGAACTTAAGTGATCAAGTAAATTTACTTAACTATCATAAGAATTAATATCTAGGAGCAAATCTGAGTGCTATGTTAATCGTTTATTCTCCTTTTCCTGCCAACACTAGCTGCTTTTTTAATAAGGATATTTATTTTCTTGAAAAGATGGTATAAATAACTACAGTGTACTCACTTAGAAAAATTAACACATTGTATGAATATTAAAACAGCTTTCCTTTTTTAGCTGTGCTTTACAAGTAGATACCAATATGTCACTATCTAATAACAGTATCTCAGCACCTGACCAAAAGATGCATTGCATAAGAAGTCATAAACAACCATACAGAGAGTAGGTGAAGTACAGGATTTGAATGACATATACAGAATCTATACTATGAAGAACAATGAAAGAAAACTGCAGATGATGTGAATCATAGTAGAGATTTCAAATTAAGTTTTAACCTGTTCTTTGTTAAATGGTAAGAACACAGTGTGTAATTGAATTCATTTCAGATCTCTTGTTCCTTCAACAGTTAGGCACTACCTACTTCCTCAAAAAAAGTGATTACTAAATCCCAAAGTTGTGTAGGAAGCAAGATTTCAATTTTTGAGAGTTTTTTTAAGATCTCAGAAAGTAATCTGTTATGGAATGAACCAAAAAAATGAGTCCTCAAAATTTACCACAAACAGAGAATTTAAAACAAAATAGTTTCAGGTCACTTTGCTCGTCCTCTTTTGAAAAAAAAAAAAAGGGGGGGGGATATTTATTGCCATTTTATTCAAATGATTCACTTTGCATATATTGATATGATTATGATTCAGCTGAACGAAAAGATATTTCAAAATAAGTATGTTTTGTTCAAAAAAAACAAATTATTGAAGACTTCTATTTATTAAAACAATTTTTTCATCAAAAGTAATTGATTTCTATGCAACCTGCTACCACACACAAATTGTCATTTTCTGAAAGAATACTCCACTTGGAACTTCCAGTCAACTCTGTTACAAATTTACATCACCATTAAGTCATTTGCATTGACACAATTTAGGTGAGGAAAAAAAAAGGGACACTTTCTTGAACATACAATGAGTATTTTTATTTTCTGTGTTTTCTATCTTCAATAAAGGATGAAGTAAATCTTGTATCTTTGGGAGGCTGTGAATATCACTCTTGTAAGACCAAATATTTCTGAAAGTTCCTGACAGTTAAAGTAAAAAGAGTAACCACTTTTGCAAAAATTGGAGAACATCCAAATGAGACAAAAAAAGTTAAGGGTTCCCAATCATAAAGCTCAACATGGAAATAGTTTCAAATCCAGAGAAACGAATCCATGTCTCTACTTCTAATATGAAAAATTGAGAATTCCACTTATGCATGCTATTTAAGACTTTAATTTCTTTAATAAAGGTAGTAAAACAATTTTATTGCAATCTTAAAGCTTATAAAGTTGAGTCAAAGAGCTGTTGAATGGTGGACTTATTCATTGTTTTATCCTGAAAATGTGATGCTAAGTCTTTTTCCTTTCTTCAAAGTTTTGAAGGTACAAATTTCCATATAGAACTCCTTTAGCTTTCAGCATTTCAATCTTAGCCTTTCCTTTGCATGAAAGCAGATTTTTGCATTCAGTATTCTTTTAACAAGTTTGTACCTGAGTACAAGACTCATTGTGCATAATGAGATGACTAATTAAGATGACTATCACTACTTCACAATTTAAAAATTCTTTTTTCGTGACCTATTCTTTACAGCATTGACATGGGTAAGTAGATTTCTGAAGAACTAAACCATTACCTGTATCTTCTTTTAATATTGAATCACTTCAGCAAGATAAGTTAATATTTACATGAATGGGCTTAATGTTCAAAATATTCCTCAGAATAAAGAACAGATTTAAGGCTAATAGCTCCTATAGTGCCATGTTTATTTCATTAAATCCAAATAGTGATGCCATCTCTATCAGTTTCCCTGACTCTAAACACACTACTACTAGTGAACAAGTGGAACAGCTCCAACAGCTGTGGCTGCATAACTCCTACAGTAGGAACATTATAGGTAATAGAATGGATTTGGGCATGACTTGGCTCCAGATGCCTTGCAGGGAGAATATTGATAATTTGGAAACCTGGCAGAGAAAGCAATCAGAATTATTTCTGTGTGGGTTACACCAGAGCTTAATAGTTACTTTGTACAAGAGGAAAATGTTAAGTAACAGCCTCCACATTTCTATATTTTCTCTCTCCACCCTCTGGCCATCACAAATAGCTGAGTGTGGTTATTGTTAAACAAAATCCTGCAACGTTTGAGACTGGAGACACTTTTAGATTGGATTTATTCCTGATGGGTCAGTCTAGATCATATTATTGCCATCTGTCAGTTCATGAAGTCCACTTGAGACTTTAGGCGTAGAAAAACCATCAGTATATGATCATGCAGTTTAGGATAGCATTTTGTGCTGGAATCCCTGTTCCTTTGATCTCCAGTGGTGAATCTTCTCTGTTCAAATTACAGTGAAATCAGGTAACATTACCTACGCATAGTGAGGTGGTTCAACTATGTTTGCATGTGGAGGACAAAAAAAAGTGGGCATTGCTGGGCTCTAATTTCTTCCCTGTAGTGTTTTTGAGATACATTCAGTACAAATCTAAAAAAAAAAAAAAAAAAATTACAGAGATATACACTGTCTTCCAAGCAGCTAAACCTTGCTATGTTCTAGCAGTAAAAAAAAGATATTATTTATGACTGCATGGTTCAAGACTGTGACCACAGTAGTGAAATGATGGGCCAGCTAATTTAGTTTCTCTGTTGCTTGCAAAACAAATAGTAACTTTTAGGGCAAGACATATGAAGAGAACTCCACATATTTCACATATATTGTCCTGTCTTTCCACAAAGATTTTAAATAATTACATTTACTGTAAATACAATTAATAAAATTTACATCTCCAAAACAGCAGATTTCATCTCAGCCTAGCTGATAAGCAATACTTCCAATGTTCTTCTGTTTTGTATTATTAATACTAAAGTTTGAAGTGCCAAGAAAAAGAACAAGTTTCATATACAATCAGCCTATCTACATTCCAACCAGTACTGTTTCTTACCTCAATTTACTTCTGCCTCTCTTAATTTCCTGCCTATTTTCAGTATGCTAAAAGGACACTCTACATAGACAGCTTCATTTGTTCTGCCTATTCTAATACTCTAAGCTGGTTCATTGCTGCTTCAGCTTGAATATGTTATACGATCTGCCTCTTCTGGTTCATTCTAGACAGGGGTTTGCTGTAACAACAGAAGATGCTCTCCCAGCAGCACCTGATGTTATTCTGTGTGTAGAAAGCTTCCAACAGATTTTGAAGGGAAATTGGAATTTTCATGAGAATCTGCTCTTCATTAAAACTGAAGAATATGTAGAAATATCTGAATTACACTGCACAATAAATATTACTGAGCTGCGAGGAAGGAGGCACAACGCCTTTCCTGGAGCAGGAGACATTTCATATTTCTTCATATTACAGTGAAAAATATAGAATAGCCTTAGAGACTTCTTGTTACATCACAGAATCACAGAATCACTAAGGTTGGAAAGGACCTCCGAGATCATCAAGTCCAACCATTAATCCAACGCCACCATGCCAAATAAATCATGTCCTGAAGTGCTACATCCACACATTTTTTGAACACTTCCAGAGATGGCGACTCCACCACCTCCCTGGGCAGCCTGTTCCAATGCTTGACCACTCTCTCAGTGAAGAAATTTTTCCTAACACCCAATCTAAACCTCCCCTGGTGCAACTTGAAGCCATTTCCTCTCATCCTATCACTAGTTACTTGGGAGAAGAGACCAACACCCACCTCGCCACAACCCCCTTTCAGGTAGTTGTAGAGAGCAAGAAGGTCTCCCCTCAGCCTCCTCTTCTCCAGACTGAACAAGCCCAGTTCCCTCAGCTGCTCCTCATAAGACCTGTGCTCCAGACCCCTCACCAGCTTTGTTCCCCTTCTCTGGACACGGTACAGCACCTCAGCATCCTTCTTGTAGTGAGAGGCCCAAAACTGAACACAGTATTTGAGGTGCAGCCTCGCCAGTGCTGAGTACAGGGGTACAATCACTTCCTTACTCCTGCTGGCCACACTATTTCTGATACAGGCCAGGACGCTGTTGGCCGCCTTGGCCACCTGGGCACACTGCCGGCTCATATTCAGCCGGCTGTCAACCAGCACCCCCAGGTCCCTTTCCGCCGGGCAGCTCTCTGATAATCTCCAAGTTTGAGATATCTACAGAAGACATTTAGAAAAGACCAGATGTGCAAATTTTAATGCAAAATGGAAAACATAGGATTAATTTAGGCACATCTTATATGAGGATCCCCTCATAACTATCATAAACTCCCTCTCATGTTTTACATGAATTATTTACATGAATATGCATATACTTTAATTCCTTTTGAAAGTGACTGATCTCTCCATAATATCCAGAATATTTTCAGGACCAAGAAGAAAATTAAGTGTATATTAATAATTGTTATATTTTAAAAGAACGTGAACAGGTGATGGACTTTGACTAGAACTTGCAAATGTATCTTATTTTAAAGAGTTCAACAGAGAAAATACAGGGGTTTTTTTTTTCATAAAAATCTAGGAAAATTTTAATGTAAATTATCTTTTTCAATGACAACTTAGTAATAACAATAAAAGCTAAGGTTGTAAAACTCAACGGCCACTTGCATGAAATTGTAAAATGAGAGAAGTTTAATAATAGTTATAGAATATCCTAAGGAATACTTATGCATGTTGTGTAAAACCACATAAATTTAAAAGCTGATTCTGCACTTATAATTAGAGCAATTGTAATTACACGGTTGTTACATTTTGCTAACACTAATTACACAAGGTTTATACTTTTGGAAAACCATTGCATTAATTCATGTAATGTCTATGTTCTAATTATCATTCTTATGTGAGCATGCTTCCTATTTTTGAATTAAAGCACATTTCTACCACTTAGCCAGTTTCACTACTAAGTTTATAACTCTTATAGGTAACACATCAGGTTAGGTTAACTTCTATAGGTAACACAGCAAGTTTCCCTTCTATAAGGGAAAAGAAATGTGGAGCATTTATCCATCTTCCATAGCTCTAGGGTAACGGCAGGACGAGACCTTGTCTAAGGCACTCTGGGCTCAGCCCCATCAGCCTAGGCATCATTAATAGATACTTCCCAGTCATGTCCAGCAAAACTGAAAAATACAATAAATAAGTTTTACACAGTTTGTTGTCATTTTGATCCTGAGATGAGCTGCAATTGTAAGTCAGACTGCAGTTAAGGGTATTGACATCTGTATCTCTACCTAATTATTAGTAATTCAAAGATGTATATTTTACTACTGGAAACCACTTTTACCTTCTCAGATCTTTAAATAAATGTAACCTGAATGAAGTCTTCTTTCTTTATCAGCAAATGTGGGTGTCATCAGTTAATTAGCCATAAATATTTCTCCACAACAACCCAGCAAATGTGGGTGTCATCAGTTAATTAGCCATAAATATTTCTCCACAACAGCTTTATGGCTATTATACAGGCATGATTTATGTTCTTGCAGTTTTGATTCTTTGTGTTGCTGTGACATAGAAGTCAGCCTTTTATGATTCCCAGTTGTGGTCCTTAATCTTTTGATTATTTTAATTGTCCTTGATGGTTTTTTAACTCTTTATTGATTGCATTTTTCTTACGATATCTTGAGTGATGTTTATATAGTTTATGTGGTATTTATACCAATCACTAATTTCATAAATAGCTTTTATAAAATGAAGTATTTCAATCTAAAACTCAAAATGTTGTGAAATTATGTGGCTTCATTTTGTCTTGTAAGTCAGACATCTGGAGAAGAATCTCTCAGGGAAAATGCTGAAAATCTTTTTACAGGTAGCTTCTGTATGTGCTACTGTACTTTTCATATTTCTCTTTTTCTCACACTTTTTTCCCCTTATGCACAAGGTCAGAGGGTTATAACCATGAAAGAGAATATGTACCACAATCTTGAAGACATTAACCCTGAGGTGTCTTCCTCTTTAGAGAAGGAAACACAGCTCAATGGAGTGGGTAGTCCAAGCCAGTTTGAACACCATCAGATCATATGTCTCTGCAATTACAATGTCTCTATGTCCCACTCCTCCCTTCTGTTCCTTCCCAAACTGTTACTTCTCCACAAACTGTTGGCTCATGGCTTAGACAGGTGTCCTCTTCACTGGCTAAAGAACTGGCTGAGCCCAGAGAATCATGGTGAACGGCATTAAATCCAGCTGATGACCAGTCACAAGTGGTGTTCCCCGGGGCTCGGTTCTGGGCTGGTCTTGTTCAGTAACTTTATTGATGACCTG
>NW_010515576.1:0-5910 GCF_000687285.1 Phaethon lepturus
AACATGTCCTTCACATCAATGGTTGCTAAAAGTCATTAGACCATGACAACCCACTGCCAAGAAGAGTGGCTGGTCTCCCTCATCAAACAAAGCTTTTGAGGAAGATGATTCAGTCACTGAAAAGTTGATCAAAACCCATATGCAGTAATGCAATACTGGCCTGTTTTAAATGGACCTTTCAGATCTATCTTTGTTGCTCATATGTGTTAAGGGAGAAGCCACTGCCTGAGCATTCACACACCAGTCAAGGAGTCGCACACACACCACCTGAGACTTTAACTGCTAGGACCCGAATCCCTTAACAGCAAGCGACTCCAGTGAGCCAATGGATGCCCCTTTTGACACCACACACACACTCACTCTTGGGTGCCTCTTTTTCCCTCAGGCTTGATCCTAGGTTTCCCGAAGCAGAATTTCCAAACATGACATGCGCCAGACAAATTTATTAAGTGATACAGCGGTGAAGAACAGCTCGAGCTGGATGCCTCCGGAGAGGGACCCAGAACAAAAGAATCTCTGGGCAATTATACCCTTACAATCTAAGTTCCCCTCCCCTCACAATATAGTTTGGTCCAATAGTAATATTTGGGTTTGGGGTCTCCTTGTTCCTCATTGGATTCTTTCACAGGCGAGCCATTCCTTTTCTTTTCTCAAGGAGGCAACTTCCGCTGATGCATGTGGCTATCTTATCTTTCTAATTTACCCTGGTTTCAGGGCCTTCCCTCATGTAACTAAGTAAGAATTCAATATAAGCTCAACGGTATCTAGGTGAAAGTTCACAACTTGTGGACTAAGGCTTTTTACTAATGCTATACAATGGATTCCATTTGAACTAGGAAGTGACTACTATAACAATATGTCTAAATTTTATACTGCAGAAAGTTACTTTATAATCTGAAACTGTACTTGTTACTTTATAATCTGTACTTGAAAAATTGAAATAAAGATAAAGAATCAAGATCCAGATATTAAAACCTTAACTGACTACTATCCAAAGTGGTTCTGAATGGTGAATGTATCACTCTCCTCCTAGAAACAGTCTTGAGGCTCAAAGAAGGAAACTATGGAAAATGGGTCCTCGCATAGTTCTATAGCTAGTCTTTTTCAGACTTGAAGATAAAGCAATGCTATTTAATCACCTAGGAACAAACTGCTTAATAAAATGTTCTACACACAAAACACAGGATGCAATGAAAAAAACGGGCAGGAGATTCATTAATCTGTAAATAAATGATCTATTTGTATAAAGCAATCATGGTATTGAATACATTCTGCACTAAAATATTTAGTTCCCTAGGCTAGAATAGGGAGCAGCAGGATGTGTGAGAAAAGATAAGTTCCGGGGTAAAGGGTGAGTGAAGGCATAGGACTCAGAAGAGCGAGAGGCACAGTGGGAAAGGGGAAAAACAAGAATTAGAGATGGAAATGGTCAAAAATATAAAAAATATTATTCAACAGCTAAGCTAAATCAGTCTTGTCACTAACGAAGAGGAACTATTAGGACAACAAACATATTAACCCTGGTAAAATAATTTGCTGTCAATGACTGTTCAAGCTCAAATGACAAATTGTTCAAATATACATAGTTTCAAACACATTTCAGGCCAGAGAGAAAGAGTATAGAGGATACTCTGTGTGTATTGAGCACTACTGCCCTGCAGTGGTCCAATCTGATCTGATTTATTGGTTTCCTTGGGGAAGAGAGAGGAACAGGTAGGAATTTGCTCTTCCAGAAACCACACAATAGTGGCTTCTGGAATAAAGAAGAAAATATTACTCTAGCAGACTTTTTAGTAATTGAGCACTGCACTGTAGACATTAGCCTAAATCTACCTGCTCAGGGCTAGCTTCACATCAGTCCAGGATTCCCTGCACAGAGCTGCCTACAGAGTCTCAAGGGGACCAGCACATACCCTTGCTTCAATTCTTAAAATATCCAGCCTCCTGCTACGTATGTCTTAGCATTCTTGGCTATTTCAGCGAGTAGAAGGGATCCTTGGGGGAGAGCTATAGGAGAAATGCATCTTTCAGAAGACCGATCATTATTGTGCTGTTGTTAAAGCTCCAGAAGATGATGTTAGAAAGGGCAAGACAGTGAATAGACCATTTAGAGAAGTTGTGTTGGTAGTCACTTTTAGGGAAGCATGCTAAGACCATATGATAGGCTTGAAATAAGTTCTCCACTGGGAGGATGGGGAGGAAGACAGTAGAGATAGCTCAGAAACAGGGAAAATAAGAAAGTGGCTTGCTTCTCCTGCCATTTGACACCATGGAGTAAGTGGATTTAATTATATTCAAACTACTTCAGTCCCTTCCCTTTCCAAACAGTCATAGATTTAACATTGTTTTTTATTGGTCTCTGCTTTTTGGTGGTATTTTTTAGAGTTTGAAAAACCACATCAGAATTCAAGTTTCAGTTACTTCAGTTATTTTTTTCAGCATGTTATAATCCCAGGCTCTTAGCATAACAGTTCCTGTTTTAATCAGAGGCAGTAGACAGGATATCTCTTTGGACTCCGGCCCTGCTTTCCACTTGCGTATACCAGAGCTCAGATTTAGTCACCTTCCTAGTGTGCTACAAGACTTCACTCCCCCTGCCCATGTTTCAAGAGCAGTTGGAACCTGAATTAGACACTTCTGTTCCATGATAGCATTTCTTCAACCCCACTATCATAAAGGTTAGCTGCTTCTAATTTCTGAATCATCTGATCTAGCATTCCCCAAATCCAACTTTTCTCAGAACTTCATGTTAAACTCTTCAGTCAGCTAAACTATTGGGTTTCCAGAGTAGCCCTATTAGTTTCAATGACAGTTCGCTAGACTTGCAGCAGCCCATGAGGAGGGTATCATACCACATGAAATACCAAACCACATTGCTCCTCACTTTGTCAAACTCATTTATCCATGACTACTGCCTCTTAGCTTTGGGGCATTAGAAGTTGTTCTAAATTATTGTCACCCGAGGTCTTAAAATAAGGAAGCTCTGTGTGACAGGAGCACAGGACAAGGAGAGGAATGGGGAAACTTGAGAGCCTGGTGCTGAACAGAATCACAGGAGGAAGCTTGCGCTAAGAACAACATGCTGGTTATGAGGCCAAGGGCATCAGTGAAGTTCGTGACATGTTTCTGAGATGTCTGAAAGAGAAAAGGCTACATATTCAATTTGTAGATGTACCATCAGACACAGCTTTTTTTTTCTGGGAGGAAGACTAGCTTAGTTACACCACTTTGATTACAATACCAACAAATTCTTAATTAAATGCAATGTTTTGTCCCTGTGGTGCTCTCTAAGATGGAAACATTCACATATCAAACCGAAGAATAGCAACATGGCTGCTGGGACGACATTTTGTTGGAATTACACTGCCAAGTCCTGTTTTTCATGCTGCAACATGTCAGCGTGCTATATACTTGGCACAAAACTAGCTCTTTAGAGAGCTTTTGTTTGATTTTTTTCTTAAACAAGATCAATGTTTGGGAAAAAGAGCCAAAAGGGTTCAAGAATTACTAGGAAAGGGATAATGTGCCACATGATAAATCCATTATGTGCCAAAAACTTGACAGGAAAGCAGTTTTGGTCCTGTAAAATTGGGAAAAAAGCAGAGAAGAGCAACAAGGACAACTAGAAAAGCTCTAACAGCTTCAGATGGGGAATGATTAGGGAGACTAGATTCTTTAGCCTAGGAAGGAGATGGTGGGTGTGGGAAGGGATGTCAACAGGGCGATATAATAAAAATATAAAAAATTATGAGTAGAAGGGAGAAGGTGAATAGACCATCACTGTTCCTTGCTTTCTCCTGTACAAAACACATGTGAACATGAGGTGGTAGACTCAAAACAAACAAAAGAGATTCTTCTTCAGTAACACAGTTAAGCAATGGAGAGCCTCTAGGCATAGGACCTTGTAGGTACCACTTACATGGGTTTAGAAAGCATTTGGGTAAGTTCAAAGAAGAAAAATTATGCCTGGTAGCCTTCACTCATGTGAATGATACTTCTGTTGGCTAAGGGAATTCTTGGCCACAAATTGCTTGAGCCTAGAAGACTGTCCTGGATAAAAACTATCATGGAGTTTCCCTTTTGTTATATATTGGTTGGCACCAGCTAGCAGACACTTGCAGAGAAAAATTAGGAGAATAGATAGACCTTCATATATGACCTATTGAACTATTCATATGTTCAACATTAATTTTCATTCCAGACTGGTACAAAAGAATAGCTGGTCTGAAAAGAAACAGAAAAGAGCTATTCTGGTACATGGGTACCTTCCCTCTAATCTTTCAGCACTGGCACTATGACTACAGCCTGATTAGACACCTGTAAAATGTACTGGCATGCATTCCAAATCTTCCACAGGGAAACCTCTAGTTCAGTGATTTGAACCATCATACTCAGAAGCACCATATAAGTAAATACTTATCAGATAAATTTCTGTTGGTATTCAGCAATCAGGCCTGAAGCCTCTTAAAGTCCAGCTATTCCTCTGGGAACAACCATGAACAAAATATAATGGAAGCTGTCACCAAAAGGGAAATGGTTGTCCTGAAAGTCCTGTACCATCTTTCACCTTGCAATGTTTCCAGCACATTACTTAACAACAAACAATCCAGAAAGTGAACTTTGCTTTGTATCATCACATTAGAACTTTCCCATCTGCAGCCAAAGCAAGCACTAGGATCACAAAGGCTGACTGCGTACTGATTTTGCAAGAGACTGCACATCACTTCAGAGAGCACCAATGACAGTGTTGGCTATCAACACACCTCAGTTTCCAACAAAGTTGGAAATAAAACCTTATTCACCTTTCAACTGAAGATTTTCTATGCTTCTGATGATTTCTGATGAACCAACTCATCTTCAGATGCTTACAAGTTAGATATCGAGTGTCTGAGATAAACAGGTCACTTGAACATAATTGCTTTTTCTCTTTCACAAGCAAACTATTGAATAACTTATACACCTCTGAGAAAAAGAAAAATGGAGCCCATAGAGCCTTCTGGACATTTAGGTATCTGCAATGATGCTTTTTATTACATAGCTCATAGAGGAAAGCGATTTTCTTCCTCACACTTATTTGCCTACAAATGAAAAACATTAAGTGTTTCAGGCTGCAGTAATTATCATATTCATTAAAAGAATCCCACTTAACTTACTTGGAGACTGGTGCATGATAGGGGATATGATATACACGCTCAATGCCATGCTCTTTGGCCCAGGTGTCTATGAGGTTGTTTCGGAAATGAGTCCCATTGTCCAACTCAATTCTTTCTGGGGTGCCATGTCACCATAAGACTTGCTTTTCAAGGCCCAGGATAGTGTTACGGGCGGTGGCATGGGACATGGGATATGTTTCTGGCCATCCAGTGGTTGCTTCCACGATTGTAAGCACATGGCCAGGAGGAGTTGTGCTTCAGTACCAATCACTTCCAAAGCAGCTCAAACCCTTTCATATGCTGCTAATACCTCTTTTCTCAGTTTGAGTATAGCAGGCCTCAGATCCTCTATAAACTGACACCAAAACCCTAGAGGTTGACCTCGGGTCTCTCCTGGTGCATTCTGCCAGAGACTCCAGGTAGGGCCATTCTCCCCGGCTGCCGTGTAGAGCGCATTTTTAACATCTTGTCCAGCCCGGACTGGCCCAAGGGCTACAGCATGAATTATTTCTTGTTTAATTTGTTCAAAGGCTTGTCATTGCTCAGGGCCCCTTTGGAAATCGTTCTTCTTCCAGGTCACTTGATAGAGAAGGCTTACAATCAGACAGCAATTTGGAATACGCATTCTCCAGGAACCCACAATGCCTAAGAAAGCTTGTGCTTCCTTTTTGCTAGTTGGTGGAGACATAGCTGGTACTTAGTTCATCACATCCATTGGGATCTGAAGACATCCATCTTGCCATTTTATTCCTAAAAA
>NW_010515577.1:0-269 GCF_000687285.1 Phaethon lepturus
ATGATATATTAATAGCAGGAGAAAACCTTGAAAAGAAACGATTAGTAGACGAACTAACAACAGAGCTAGGTTCATCTGGTTTGCAAATTGCTCCGGAAAAAATACAACATAAACCACCATGGAGTTACTTGGGATGGAAAATCACGCAAACAGCCATTGTTCCACAGAATGTGATGTTGAGAACCGAAATCAGAACATTGAACGATGTTCAAAAATTAGTGGGAGATTTGAATTGGATTCGTAATATTTGTGGAATAACAAATGTAGAA
>NW_010515577.1:369-946 GCF_000687285.1 Phaethon lepturus
AGCCTATGGACATCGCAGAATATTGGAACAAGGTGTCCAGGTTGCTATCATAAATCATGAACAACATCCTTTTCCAATCTTAATGCCGTGGGATGAAAACGAGAAGGATCCATTACATGTGCTAGAATGGGTTTTTGCCGCTTTCCAACCCAAAAAAATGATTGTAACCTGACTGGAAATATTTTCGATATTACTTATGAAAAGTAGAACATGGGTGGTGGAAACAGTAGGAGGCAAACCACAACATATTTTAATACCAATTCAGAACGATTACTTAGAATGGGGACTTCAAAATTCTTTGGCAGAATAATCCCATGAATGTTGTTTGTGATTCAATATATGTAGTTGGTGTAGTTCAAAGAATAGAAAGAGCTATTTTAAAGATAGTTGTCGTGGTTTAGCCCCAGCCAGCAACTAAGCACCATGCAGCCGCTCACTCACTCCCCCTCCCACAGTGGGACGGGAGAGAGAATTAGGAAAAAAAAACCTCGTGAGTTGAGATAAACACGGTTTAATAGGACAGAAAGAGAGAAGGAAACAACAATGATAATACCAACAAAGGAATGTACCAGAACAA
>NW_010515577.1:1206-1435 GCF_000687285.1 Phaethon lepturus
AGTTTCTCATCCCAAATCCAAAACACAGTCTCACACTGGCTTCTGTGAAGAAAACCAGCTCTATCCTGGCTGAAACCAGGACAACAGTGAAACAACAGGATTTGTATCAACAGTTTCGAACATTATGGTATCTACTTAATGAAAGACACCAACCAGATTTTATAATGCATATATGAAGCCATACAAATTTGTCAGGACATATAGTGGAAGGAAATGCTAGAGCAGATCA
>NW_010515578.1:0-13962 GCF_000687285.1 Phaethon lepturus
GACTGCCGGTGCTGGGCTGGATGTTCAAAGAAAAGGTCTCCTCTACACACCATGTGACTGATGCTACGTGGAGTAAGTGGGTCACGCTTATTACACAGCAGGCTCGAATAGGAAACCCCAATCGCCCAGGAATCTTGGAAGTGATCATGAGTTTTTTCCCAATTCTCTCCCCCATCCCACTGGATGGAGCGAGCAGCTGTGTGGTGCGTAGTTGCCGGCTGGGTCTAAACCACAAGTGCATAAGCTTACTGACAGCCTACTTGGAATTTGGGAAGTCTATTCTTGTTTAGGTCTTAGATAAGGAGCAACTAACAAAATTACCATTTAATTTCAGGACAAATAACCATTACTGCTACCTAGCTATCACCACATTGAAAAAGCTAGGGTCATTGTGGATACACTGTGAAAAGTGATCAGAAATGCACCAAAAAAAAAAAAAAAATCACTGAAAAGAGTTAATATGCTAGAAAACACAATGTTTTTAGGCATTGTTGATTTGTATTGCTACATGGTACATAGTACTAAAGAGGAAACCAGAGCTACGTGTAGCAGAACTCCTACAAAAGAGGGAGGGGACATGTGACAGTTCCTGTCAGGGAAAACTGGAAAATGTTTTTCCTAAATGGAAGCAAGAGCTATGGTAGCATCGAGACAGTGATGAGGAAGAAAAACAACTTGTCACAGAGAATGATGGTCACACTAGAATTAAGGCAGTGAAAAGAATGATTAGGCAGATCCACAAAAGGTAATGTTCAGGTCTTAACAAAAGATCTGAATTCACCCTATGGCTGATTTAGCTTTCTACTTCTATTGCTAGCTTTTACTCTGTGCACCCACTACTGGTAACAATTTAACTGGCTAAAATTAACTAAAGGAAGGCTAGCTCAAAGTATTGTCTGGAACACCAATTCATCTAGAGTTAACTAAATCACGTTATTATAGCATGTGTTATACAGCAGAGGCAGATCCTAAACTCATGCTATCAAAGTTTATCAGTTTTTGCCCTGAGCAAACTGATCATACACTTGCCTGGCCTCTACTCACTTGCTTAGAAACAAAGACTATCCCCATGCACAGAGATGGTGTCCATCCTCAACTCAACCCACACTCTGTTGGCCTGTTGCGTTGGAGGATCTTAACCATCAATTCCCCAAAAGATGCCCTATAGCTTTCATTTAAGCTGTACAGAAAAGCATCTAAGTAGGTTCCACAGAGGGGTTATTCTGAAGTGTTAAAAGTTTTAACTTGGATCATCAAGTGAACCAGAAGTTTGCTAAGTATTGTTCATCCCTGATGAAAAAGTCATTAAGAAAAATATTTGAGAACTTCTATATGAATTTGGGTTCTGTACTACAAGAAGAGATTTTTCCTTCACGGAATTTAAAACATATACTGCTATTATGCCTAACTCTCCCCCCAGCCCCCGCGAAATTTAGTCCCACAAGTGTGTTCCGTAGAAATAACTCTTACCTCTTCCTCACAAGCCAAAGAAGTATGCCAAGAGAAGTAACTAGTGCATGTCTGCTCATCAAAAGACAGAAAAACAGGCCGGCTGTCATCAACATCAGACTTGCATACAAAGCTAAAATAGCTTTTATGCTTCAGTTCAGGGTCTGCAGGGCAAGGATCTCCATCCTCATAGACAAGGTTTAATACTTGATCTTTGTAAGTTAACGTTTTACTCGGTTTTCCAGCATTAACTGGTTTTGGACCACCAGTGATGCAAACAGCTAAAGTAAAAAAGAAAAATTAACAAAACAGATAGAGTCTGATGTAACCACCCTCCAAAACTGCACCTTGTAAGATGAACAGCAGGAAACTTAAGATTTTAGTCTCACTTTAACTTTCATAGGAAAGATAGGCAGGCTTTTTCACACCATCCAGAGTGAGCAGCTTAAAATACAAGTTAACTTCTACTGATGTTTCAGAAGCATCCAAAACAGAGCAGAAAGTTAGAAAGAGGTTGGCATGTGTTTGAAGTGTGGACACATGGTTCAGTGCCGATGTACTACAGCAATACATCCCCAATAGAGCCATTTTTGTGCTCAGCTCATTCTAGGTGGAAGCTTGTAACTTCTTCCTTTTCACAACAGCCAAGAGGCACAGTAGAAGCATCTACACTCCTGCCCTCACGTCCAAAAGAATACCCAACCATTCAGACCTAAAGAGATTGGACAGGAAGTGAGACCATGTAAGTTTAGGAATGGGGTTTGACAGGAATACATCACTTTATTTTCTCAAACAGTTTTAGGGTCTTTCCCTATGTTTGCTTCACTCCTTCCACATTTGCAGTAAAACCCTCCCCATGCATTTTACTGTAAATTTGAGCCTAAGTATTTCCTTTGGGTACTCTATTGTCAGTGATTACAGTATCAGAGGTGATAAGATGCTTACCAGCTCCATTAGCACATGAACTTTTAGCTTCAGCACAAATATTCAACTCAATTTTTCTGTTGTGTGAGTCATTGATGGTATAGCCAGACTCTCGCTTTAGTGATGTCAAATCAAAGAGGTGGCCTGTAGGCAGATCAGGGAACTATTTAATCATTTTTTTCAGATTCAAAATCAAGACATTCCTTTGTATTAAAAGCTTTCAGTAACTTAAATTCGTAGAGAGGTCAACCAGCCTCTAATCACCTGCTAGCTCGAAAGGCAAACAGTTACTAATTCATATTAATAATTAGAGATAAAACTAGTTTCAGAAGTATAGACTATTTATGTTCCAAGGCACATTGCAGTACCTTTCAAGATATTTCTACCCACCAATAAGCTTGATAGTCACTATCCAGATGACTGCCCTTTTCTAATGAAGTCCCTCAAGAACACAAACCAGCAGTGCCGCATCCAGCAGCCTCTTCCACATACAAAATCCTGAGGCCTCCTCCTTACCTGTTGCAGGGTTGGTTACCCGGCAGTCATTTTGCACATTGCTTTTAAGAGGACACGCAGCAGCGGTGAACCATAAGAAGGTATATTCACAATCTTCAATGGCCATTATAAGCTCTGGCTTTGATTCCTAAACATGAAACAGTGGAGAGAGGGACATCTCTACAGAGTGATACTGCAAGATTTCATGCCACAGGGTTATCCCTGAAGCCTGTAGCTGAGCTCAATTCAAATGCCAGTCCTAGGACTTAGACTGTCATGGTCCAATGAATTAACCCAAGGACAGGTTATTCAACTGTGACTATTTCATATACACAGGAGAACAGAACCATTACCAGGGGCAATAAAATTCATGAGAGGAGAGCTAAAAGCAGCCTAGCCGTGCAACAGGAAATCCAAAAGGTGAGGGTGAAACATCTTAAATAGAAGAGTACTTAATGGCAAGGCATACAGATGTGCAAGAGTTAAGAACTACATAGGCAATAGCATTATTTACTATTTGAAATGCTTTCCAAGCTGCAATACATTAATCTTCAAGACACAAACAGACAATTTGAAGCTATTACAGAAGATAAAATCTGTGCTAGCAGATTGTACAAAAAAAAAAAAAAATCTTTTAAAACTGCTTAGCATCTAAAGTTCAAATACTTATACGCCAGTCTGCTTACAAGGCTGGCTCCCATCCAATTACAGATGATTAGGGAATCGGTAAGAACTGCCCAACACTCTCCATATATATATATACAGCAGGATGAACAACTCATAAAAACATAAAACGCCACCAGACCAGAAGAAGCCCACTTACAATTTTGCTTTCATCACATTTAAGGCGCAATATTGTTGTTTTCTTGTGAATTTTATTGGGACACTGCTCCCCATTAATGTATTTCAGAATAGAAATGCCATTTTCCCACCGGGGACCATCAGCCACTTCCCCAAGACTTGTACATTTTGCACCCTCCATGAGGGAGGCAGCCGCATCAGAAGGACAGGAACCTATATAGATGAACAAAAACTGCATTATTACTCCAAATGTTGTTAAGGCTTACTTGCCTGGAATAAAACTTCACTACTATACTTTCAGGTATGTCATGGCTGATCGATCTCCAAGCCACTGCCCAAACCATACTCATCAGGTGTTTTTTTCCCCAAAGTCACAAGTAGCAGCAACTGCCTCACTTCACTCAAGGTCATGCAGAAAGTAGTGGCAGCTACTACTGGGGAAGTAGACCACTACACAGAGTGAAAGGCTAAAGTTTGTTACCTGGTCTTCCACAAAATGTGGAGTCAGTTAGAAGATGCCATAGAGAAAATTCTGAAGTTAAAGATTAAAATAATCTTGGCGCAAGATGTTAAGAGCTATAGCAAACTTTGGATAAGGATGGAAGAGCTAGAGTACTGAAGTTATCAAGAGAAGATAAGAGCTGCTAATGAATCTCATTTGCCAAGTAGATGGAAATCAGACCCACAATCTACCCTTCCTTCTGGTGCTGAAATTACACTGTCTCCACATACTTTGCGTTGTGAATTTTTTTTTTTTCTCTCTGAACAACAGCCAGGAGTACTGTTCTACCACTTGCTTCTCCTAGCTACAGCAAGAATTTTATTTTGCTCTTACGTGCAGCACCATATGGTACTAAGGGCTTGCAGACATTAATATAGTATTTCTGTGCAGAAGCAGATAGAGCAATTGCCTCCCAATTCTCTCTATGCCGTGTCAGAGATGACAAGTCATAGAAGTTTCCTTCATCATCCCTGTAAGACAGACAAAGGATTCAAATTAAGAGGCATTTAAAAAAAAAAACAAGTAATTATAAGTTACAATTCTTAACGTTACTACAATAACTTAATAACCTAGTAACTCCATAAGCAGAGTATCACGCTGAAAGAGAAATCTACACCAGACTCACTGCTCCCTACAAACCTCAGATTCAGTACAGAGATATACGTATCTGCACCAGCCATCCCCACAGTAACTGTCCACGTGCACATATCCCTCAGCCAACGCAAGAGTAATTCTGGCTTTTCACTGAAGCATGCAGGCTTTCAGTGCATGGCAAGCACAAATGCACACTTACAGTGGATTGTTTTACCTATATATTCTACCTGTAGAAACCTATCACAATGCCAGATGTTAACACTCTGGGTCAGTTATTAGCCACATTTGATCCCACCTATCAAATCTTAATGAGCTAATACTTGGTTATGACAGAAATAGATGATGTTTTTTCTTAGAGCTTTGCTTGGTGGAAGTTCCAAACAGACAGCAGTTGTATTCTCATTTAAATTAGCTACAGTTAACTAATACCTAGACACTTGTAACAACATAACATACTCAGAGTTCAACCATCCATAACTGCATATACTCACCAGTTCACTTTGATGCTAAGCTTATTCCCCAGAAAAAGCTCAAAGAAAGTATTTTTCTTCAGCAGAATTAGTTTTAGGAAGTACAAATTGCAAAAGTTACATTGCATTGGCATTGAATGCCACATTAGCTGGTTACTGACTAAGTCAAAATACAACTGAAGTGGCAGTATTGCACTAAGTAGCAATAAGGCTGTATTTGTTTCTGTCACCATACAGCTCTATTTCAAACTTGTGGAAACAACTTACTTGTAGGAGCACTCAGTAGATTTAACAGGTGGGCAAGCATACTGAGTATGCCATTCAAACATGTAGGTGCAATCTGGAGTTTCCTTCAAAAATACAGGCTGAAAGAACAATACACAAAAGGAATTTACTTTCTCATTTAGACACACTGAAGCTACCAAAATGTCTCAAGCTTTCTTCAAGAAGATCCAGGAACTTGTATTTACATATTATCTTAGAGCCACACTATGCCTCTGACCAGCTGAAAGCATGGTTTCTCCCAAAGCTGAGTTTATCCACACATACACTTCTGATAAAAGGGCAGCTATTAGGAGCTTCTGCCTCCTCCATGAAATAAGGGGAAGAGAAAAAGTAACTCTAGACACCACTGTTTAAGAACAGGAAGGAAAGCACAAGTACAGAGAGAGATACTGAAAGCAAGTAAACAGCTTATTTTGGTCTGGCCATAAAATACCTGCTTTCCTGCAGATTTACCCTCTACCTTTTATTTCTTACAAAGAAACTGCTGTTATTTCTGGGAGAAAATCCCTTCCCATCATCTCCAAGAGCTTTGCTAATGGCAGGCATCCCTTAAAAGGAACAATATGCCCTGACTTTCCTGGGGCATGACAAAGGTATCTTCCTTAAATAGGAAATTCAAAACATTACTCATTTTTTAATACTTCAACAGGACCTTGCAATCTCCTGCCTGATCTGTGAATGATTAGGCAGTCCTTGAAGGAAGCTAGTTCATGTTCTTCACCTTACCCTCACACACATTAAGAAGAGGGCAACTGTGGAAGACAGTATGTACAGGAAGCGTATGTTTTGAAACTAACCTCAGAAGTAGTCTTGTCACAATAGAATAATATAGCAGTTGATCGTTCATATATTTTATGACATTTTTCTCCATTGGTGTAATTAATCATTATTAAACCATTTTTGAAAGTCAGTTTTTCTGTAAGCAAGCCTAGAAGCAAAGAGTTGAGAAAAGTAAATAGCTAATCCAGTAAATACACAACTGCAGTAATGCCTCTGGCAACAGGGTTCCATAGACAGCAATAACATGCACAATAAAGTACTGATAGAAAGATCTCAGCCCTCCTCTGAAACTTGTGACCTACTTATGGAATGAGTACTAATGCAGTACAGTAGGGTTGAGCTCATTCCTAATTGTGTATCAAGATAACTATATACATAACATTTTATTTGCACATGAAGCAAAAGTGGTAGGGTGCTTTATCTTGTAAGATGTACAAGATTAGCAAGAACCCCTCTTGTATGACACAGTAGCTTCAATTACGCCCTGGTTAATCTACCCATTCTCTAAGTTCCTTCCGACCAAGTGCTATACCTGCTACTTTTCTGAAAGTATTGTCCATCTTCTTTACTTGACATGATGACACAGCATGAGCCTCTGGTTTGCAAGGTTCTGTTATTTCTCCACAGATTCTGAAGTAGTAGTCATACTCATCTGTACTCACTTTTATGTCTTTGTTGGAAAGTGGCTTCAGATTATAAACATGACCGTATCTTGGATCTTTCACCTGGCAATCCTCTCCTTTAAAGAAAAGTTAAGGATATAAAATACAATTTAATATCTATGAGTTGTGCAACATACACTTAGGACAATTAAGGCTTACTGGCACAAATAAGACCATGAAAATAAGTAGCTGGCACTTTAGGGCAGTGACACTTTCAGTCCAGCCAAGCAGCTCATTTCAGGAAGTCACCAGTATCTAGAACTATGAGACTAAGCTACAAATGGAACATTTCTTTTATAACTGCCACTAAAGCAAGATGCAAAAATCACACTGTAGTTCAAAAACTACCTCAAAGTGGCCTCACAGGTTCTTCCTTCAGCCATGCCGAAAGTTAAGTACAGAACCAGACACACTAAGTCCAGCACTTGCTTAATTACCCAGAAAGAACAGCAAGGTCACAAGGCCAAAGCAAAAGCTGTCAGATATGTCCGTCTCGCATCTTCTTTTAACAGCTATAAGTTTGCCAAGTTAGGAAATAATCGATCATAGGAAACATCAGCTACAGCTTTACACATCTACCAAGATGTATACAGAAAAGGTTTGAGAAAATTCTACTTCCACAAGTCTAATCAGCCGATACACATCAGTAATTTTGCTGATGATCAAGTCCTCAGTTTTAAATTGATCCTCTGCTCAATATTCGGAAGCTTTTAAAGAAACATCAGATTGTATCACATGATTATTATGCTCCGCTCAACCATCCAACAAGTTGGTACCAAGTTAAAGACAAGACATCAGTTTCCTTCCCTTCAAAATCACAACTCTTGTCACCACTGTCCTGCACAGTAATTCTGTGCTACAGAGCAGTAGCTTGTAAACATTCCTCTCATGCCACATGAGATCACTGGCAGTTTCAGTAACATCTAGGATTCCTGCAACAGATCCTTTACAGGAAGTCTGGATGTTTCGTAAGGCATTATCTACAAGTTACAAAACAAAGCCCTCAAGGGCAGGGAAGATACCTGTACATTCAACTTCCCATCTAAGAGCCAGCCAAGTACCAGAACCTGTGATTCCTTCTTGCATGTCCTGGAGTCAACTGTAAACTCTGATACTCTCCCGCTGTTCTCTCCCTCATTGTCTAACAAGAGTCAAGTTTGCAGTATAGCTTCCAGCCTTCAGTGGGGGACAGGGAATGACTTGCCAGGCATAGGATCAACTGCATTCTCATGAAACCTGATGCTTTAAGATTTACAAGACACTAGCAAGTCTGCCTGTGGTTTAACAAGGTAGTGCTATGACTTCTCAGAGGCAGTATTATTACTTCATCTCCTTTCCCTAGACAGGGAAGTACATTTTCCTGTCATCCTAACTTGTACTTTTAATGTTAGAAGTAACTCTTAGTTGGCTTAAAGCTCAGAAGAGACACCCCTCCACAAGCCAGCACCTTTTACAGAAAGATTCCCAGGGCAAGAAACAAACATAGCTTCACTAATTCTTGTACAGATTTGTTTGGTATTTTAAAGCTTAAATAACTACACTTACCTTCTGCTTTGTGAACAGGACATGCTGCCAAGGTTCTCCAAACAAACACAAACTCACAGTCATCCTCTTGCTCAAACACTGGTGATCCCTAAAGAAAAGAGCCATACGAAGGAGGCTTACTAAGTCAAGTCTCAAAAAATCGCAACTCTCAGAATGTACATACAGAAACCTTTTCTATTGCAGCTGAACAGTCTAAGATCTCTGTTACCAGATTTCAGTATTCATTTTCAGCAAACAGCTGCTTCTGGTGGCTCACCAGGATTCCATGATAGAGTTCACTGTTGTGTTCTACAGGCTTAGGAAAGCAGCTAGAAGAAGAGACAAGGGAAAAGCCTGTATACAAGAGACTACTTTTTATAACCAGCCTCTCCATTCCAAGAGGAATAGAATCATAAGAATAGTTTGGGTTGGAAGGGACCTTTAAAGGCCATCTAGTCCAAACCCCCCTGCAGTGAGCAGAGACAGCTTCAACTAGACCACGTTGCTCAGAGCCCCGTACAACCTGACCTGGAATGTTTCCAGGGATGGGGCATCTACCACCACTCTGGGCAACCTGTGCCAGTGTCTCACCACCCTCAGTGTGAAACATTTCTTCCTTAGATCTCATCGAAATCTGCTCTCTTTTAGTTTAAAGCCATCAATCCTGGTCCTATTGCAACAGGCCCTACTAAAAAGTCTCTCCCTATCTTTCTTATAAGCCCCCTTTAAGTAATGGAAGGCTGCAAGAAGGTCTCCCCAGGGCCTTCTCTCCTCCAGGCTAACAACACCAACTCTCTCAGCCAGTCCTCACAGGAGAGGTGTTCCACCCCTCAGATCATTTTTGTGGCCCTTCTCTGGACCCGCTCCAACAGCTCCATGTCTTTCCTGTGCTGGGGGCTCCAGAGCTGGACGCAGGACTCCAGGTGGGGTCTCACCAGAGCAGAGTAGAGGGGCAGAATCACCTCACAGCCTGCTGGCCACGCTACTTTGGATGCAGCCCAGGATAAGGTTGGCCTTCTGAGCTGTGAGCACACATTGCTGGCTCATGTCCAGCCTTCCCTCCACCAGTACCCCCAAATCCTTCTCGGCAGGGCTGCTCTCAACCCCTTCGTCCCCCAGCCTGTACTGATACTAGGGGTTGCCCCAATCCACGTGCAGGACCCTGCACTTGGCCTTGTTGAACCTCATGAAGTTCACATGGGCCTATTGCTTGAGCTTGTCCAGGTCCCTCTGGATGGCATCCCATCCCTCAGACACGTCAACCATCCCACTCAGCTTGGTGTCATCTGCAAACTTGCTGAAGGTGCACTTGATCCCACTGCCTATGTCATTGATGATGGTATTAAAGAGTACTGGTCCCAAGACTGACACCTGAGGGACACCACTCGTCACCAATCTCCATCTGGACACTGAGTCATTGACCACTACCCTCTGGATGTGACCATCCAACCAACTCCTCATCCACCAAACAGTCTACCCACCAAATCCCCCCTCTCCAATTTAGAGAGAAGGATGTTGTGGGGGACAGCATCAAAGACCTTACAGAAGCCCAGGTAGATGACATTGATAGCTCTTCCCTTGTCCACAGATGTGGTCACTCCATCACAGAAGGCCACTAGGCTGGTCAGGCAGGACTTGCCCTTGGTGAAGCCATGCTGGCTGTCTCGAATCACCTCCCTGTCCTCCATGTGCCTTACCACAGCTTCTAGGAGGACCTGTTCCATGATATTCCCAGGCACAGAATTGATGCTGACAGTTCTGAAGTTCCCAGTGTCCTCCTTTTGACCCTTTTTAAAGATGGGTGCAATGTTTCCCTTCTTCCAGTCTCCAGGGACTTCACCTGACTGCCAGGACTTTTCAAATATCACGGAGAGTGGCTTGACAACTACATCAGCCAATTCCCTCAGGACTCTGGGATGCATCTCATCAGGTCCCACAGACTTGTGCATGTTCAGGTTCCTCAGGGGCTCATGAACCTGACCTTCTCTTACAGTGGGGGACTTCGCTCCTCCAGTCCCTGTCTTGTGGTCCATCCACTCGACAGGTGTGGGAAGAGAGATTGCCCGTGAAGACTGAGGCAAAGAAGTTGAGTACCTCAGTCTTCTCCTCCATTGTTACCAGTTTGCCAGTCTTGCTCATCAGGGTGCAGGGGGGATATGCTTTCTTTGACTTTCCTTTTCCAGCTGACATACTTGTAAAAGCCCTTCTTATTACTCTTTGCACCTCTTGCCCAGTTCAGCTGCAGCTGCGCCTTGGCCTTCCTGACCCCATCCCTACACAACTAGGCAGCGTCCCTGTACTCAACCCAGGTTACATGTCCCTGTGATCAAGTCCAGTATCACATCCCCTCTGGTAGGGCTGTCTATAACCTGGCTTACGAAGTTACCCTCAATGCATTCCAGGAGTCTCCTGGATTGCCTACAGCTCGCTGTGCTACTTTTCCAGCAGATGTCAGGGTGGTTGAAGTCCCCCAGCAGGATCAGAGCCTGCGAGTGTGATGCCTCCTGTAGCTGGAGTGAGGCGGCTTCATCAATAGGCTCCCCTTGATCAAGCAGCCTGTAGTAGACACTGACCACAAGGTTTTGTTGCCTCAGTCCCCAATTCTTACCCATAAGCTTTTGACCTGCTCATGACTATTCCTCAGAGACAGCTCTTCACACTCTATCCATTTCTTGATGTGGAGGGCAACGCCTCCACCCTTCCTTTCTCACCCGTCCCTTCGGAACAGCCTGTAGCCGTCAATAACTGCACTCCCATCATGGGATTCGTCCCACCAAGTTTCAGTAATGGCAACCAGGTCGTAGCCTTCTTGCAGCACAGTGACTTCCAACTCCTCCTGTTTGTTGCCCATGTTGCATGCATTGGTGTAGAGGCACTTCAGCTGGGCTGTGGGCCATGTCGGCCATTCTTCCTTCTTAGAGGAACACCCCTTAATTCCTTTGAGGTGTTTTGCCAGTGTTTCCCTGTTGGCTCCTATTACCTCAGGAGCCCCTGGCTCATCTCCATAAGACTTCAAGTGTGCTGCAGTGTACACAGCACATCTCAGAGCAACAGGCTGAGGGCCATTGCTAGCACCCTGTCCCTCTAAGCTTGGCGTGTCATCCCACAGCTTGTCACAGGCAAGCCTGACATTATCCCCTCCCCTGTCAAGTCTAGTTTAAAGCTCTGTCTAAATAAACACTGTCTATTTTGTTATAGTAAGTCAAAGCTTTAAATCCTCATTAATAGCAATTGGCACAGAAAATTACCATTGTTTGATCACACTGGAAGATTATACGTGTAGAATAACGTTGCTTATTTTTGCATGTGTCACCATTCAAGTAAATAATGCTTAATGACCCATCAGTAGCAGCCTGTGGGTTTATCTGAATGACTCCAAGGTTCTTGCTTTTATCAGTGTATTTCACACAAGATCCTATGGCACCACCTACAGGAAAAAGAAAAAGCCTGTATTTTAGTTCAAAGCTTTGACAACTAGAGTTAACTTTATTGTAAAATAATGTAATGATTGTAGTTTTAAGAAAGCTTTAAGTATTAAGGCAGACTTCAGTTATCCTGAAGCATAACACAGAAGAAGTGTTTTCATAACTACAGTTAGAGACATTGCACACCTAAAGCCTTTGAGGAATAGAAAAAGTTACTGTCCTGCATTTACCAAAATCTTTAAAACTGCATTTACTTATCTGCTCCCACAGACTAACAGAAAACTACAGCAACAGGTTAAATAAATCAAACTGGCTAGAAGTGCAATAAGACATGGCGTAAGTGTCTCATTTTGGCCTCATCATTAGGAGGCTTCAACAACATTTAATTTTCCTTTCTTCTTCTTCAAAAAAAAAAAATCAATTAAGGATACTGGCAAATATTGCCTTCTATGCATTTTTCCCTAAATGCATTCCCACACATCTCAATGCAAGAATCCTGATGAGCATTAAGACTGCTCTCAGTTTGAGAAAGTCTGTTTACTATAACCTTGACATACCTCACCCAGGTCTATGCAAATTCAGTGACTGAATGGGCAGGATTCAAGAAATCCTACTAACATAACCAGGGATGTCATTCTGCATGTAACGTCTTACATCAGAAGTCACAAGTTAAGAAATGCTTGCCACTTGGCTTACCAGGGCATCCAGGCACATAGGGCAAAGGCTTGCAGACATTCAAGAAAAATGTTCGCTTCTTTGCTTCCTTTGAAGTGTCTACAGCAACCCATGGTTCACTCTCTTTGCTCAAGTCACTTAAGTCATACTCATTGCCAGCAGCATCTGAAAGATATGTGGTACATACAGTAAGCTGAAAGACAGCCTATTAGATAGTCACAGAAGTATTGGGTTTGAAATGACACAAGTTTCACTGATGAATACGCATAATTCAAAGTAATTTTCAGAATCACATTAAATATCCGTTACGAGGACGTACTGTTTCCATAAAAAAATGTCACTACACCGAATGTAGAACAGAGTTCCCTTTACAGTTACTTCCCACAAGTAACTACTCCGTAATTCACAGCTGTGTTTTTCCAGAGGCCAATACTAAATTAACCCATTTCCTTTGGAGTTGGGCTGAAGCAGCAACCTGGTCACGATAAAGATTAAATGTTTTCAAAGTAATTACCAGGTCTCTTGTGTATATCACTATGTTTCACATCAGCTTCTTGCCTGTCTTCGTAAGTTAAACCTGCTTCAAACAACTTACCTCCTCTCCCTCTCTACAATTTCCATGAAGACTTCAAGTCTTATAAATGTCTTCACAACAGCCCTTATTCCTAAAGCCTTCTTCCACAGAAGTTTGTTTTCAGTTAATTCTTCCAACATTTGTTGGACAGAGCCCACACAAATTCCAGGTACTTACCTGTAACCTGGCAGTCTACAGGAGCAGGAGCACAGGCGAGAGCTGTGTGAAACTCAAAAAAAGTATCATGGATGTTCAGCACAGTGTTTATCTCTTCACGCACAAACTTAAGCTCTCCAGGATATGAATCATTACAAATGAAAGTCACTGTGAATGTGTCCGATGTTCCTGTAAAACAAACACTTTGCTGCTGCTCGTTCACCCAGGAATATTTTAATTTAAGTTCAAGCTAACACTTGATTTTAAAATGTTCTAACAGTTTCATATTGCTAATTGCTTCAAGGAGAACACTGTCTTATTGCTTATGTTTTTTTAAATTGTAAATACACAGGCCTTTAGAGACCTGTGCTAAATTAAAACTGTCTCTCCAAATGGGAGACCAGAGTGCCTTGACATATTTCAAGAGCTTAATTACCTTCACTGAACTGTGCTTCCTAGGTCTTTGACATGATGTATTTGAAGAAACAGAAAACTTACCAAGTCTGTTGTACCAGCAGCCTCTAAACTACATCTACATAGCAAGGTTTTGGGGTTGGGGGTTTTGTTTGTTTGTAAGAAGTTCAGCATAAGGACTGCAGAACAAGTAATACCAACGCTATTTAAGCAGCATATGTTAATTTCTGTT
>NW_010515579.1:0-1713 GCF_000687285.1 Phaethon lepturus
ACATCAAGATTGGAGGCAGCCTGGACTGCAGGAAAAACATATTGCAGAATAAACAGAAGATAACATTTGTAACTGCAGACTTGAGCTGATCTTCATCAGCAAAGCATTTGTACTTAGGGAAGGTTTGCAGCTGGTGAAAATAGTAAAATGCAACAGTGATTTTGATGAAGGCAGGCAAACTTACTTCACCTGGGGAAAGAGGCTTTATCTTCAGTAAATTTAGAACTTGCAATTGTCCACTTCATTTCACTGCAAAACCTTTTATTTTTAAAGTTTGTGTCTCACATCCGAATTGTTAAGGGAGAAGCTGCTGCCCAAGCATTCACACACCAATTGAGGAGTTGCACACACACCACCCAAGACTTTAACTGCTAGGACTGGAGTCCCTTTGCAGCAGGCAACTCCAGTGAACCAACAGGTGCCCCTTTCAACTCCTCACACACACACTCACTCTCGGGCGCTTCCTCTTCCCTCAGGCTTGACCCTAAGTTTCCCAAAGCAGAATCTCCGACATGACATACACCAGATGAATTTATTAGGTGGTATAGTGGTGAAGAACAGCTCAAGCTGGGTGCCTCCAGAGAGGGACCCTGAACAAACTGTAGAATCTAAGTTCCCCTCCTGTCACAAGATAGTTTGGTGCAGTAGTAATATTTGGGTCTGGGGTTTCCTTGTTCCTCATTGGATCCTTTCACTGTCTCCAGGCAGGCCGTTCCTTTTCTTATCTCAAGGGGACAGCTTCTGCTGATGGATGTGGCTATCTTATCTTTCTAGTTTACAACAGTTTCTGGGTCTTCCCTCATGTAACTAAGTAAGAGTTCAGTATAAGTTCATCAGTACCTATGTGAAAGTTCACAGCTTGTGGCCTAAGGCTTTTTATTAACGCTATACAATAGTTTCTGTTTGAACTAGGAAGTGACTACTATAACACAAATATTAAAGGCAAACCACACAACTCCATACAAGGTAAACCATGCTGTACAAGTGACAGGCTTTTCTACTTCAAAGCGAGCTTATATTTTCTTTTCTAGAGAAGAGCCAGAGTGACAAGGGAAAGCACTCATTTGTGGTAGTCCCAGAGGAAGATAAATGTAAATTTCTTTATGATGCCTGAAGTGAGATGTGAGATAAAGTAAATAAACAACAAATTATAGAGAAGAGAAGAGAAGAGAAGAGAAGAGAAGAGAAGAGAAGAGAAGAGAAGAGAAGAGAAGAGAAGAGAAGAGAAGAGAAGAGAAGAGAAGAGAAGAGAAGAGAAGAGAAGAGAAGAGAAGAGAAGAGAAGAGAAGAGAAGAGAAGAGAAGAGAAGAGAAGAGAAGAGAAGAGAAGAGAAGAGAAGAGAAGAGAAGAGAAGAGAAGAGAAGAGAAGAGAAGAGAAGAGAAGAGAAGAGAAGAGAAGAGAAGAGAAGAGAAGAGAAGAGAAGAGAAGAGAAGAGAAGAGAAGAGAAGAGAAGAGAAGAGAAGAGAAGAGAAGAGAAGAGAAGAGAAGAGAAGAGAAGAGAAGAGAAGAGAAGAGAAGAGAAGAGAAGAGAAGAGAAGAGAAGAGAAGAGAAGAGAAGAGAAGAGAAGAGAAGAGAAGAGAAGAGAAGAGAAGAGAAGAGAAGAGAAGAGAAGAGAAGAGAAGAGAAGAGAAGAGAAGAGAAGAGAAGAGAAGAGAAGAGAAGAGAAGAGAAGAGAAGAGAAGAGAAGAGAAGAGAAGAGAAGAGAAGAGAA
>NW_010515579.1:1833-2690 GCF_000687285.1 Phaethon lepturus
AGGACATGCCTTCCAGCCCTTTCACCAGCTTCGTTGCCCTCCTCTGGACGCATTCAAGTACCTTAACAGCCTTCTTAAATTGTGGGGCCCAGCACTGCACACAATACTCAAGGTGAGGCTGCACAAACGCTGAATACAGCGGTATAATCGCCTCTTTTGACCGGCTGCTTATACTGTGTTTGATGCACCCCAAGATGCAGTTTCCCTCTTGGCTGCCAGGGCACACTGCTGACTCACACTGAGCCTGCTGTTGACTAGCACCTCCAGATCCCTTTCTGCAGAGCTGCTCTCCAGCCACTCCTCTTCCAAATTTTACTTGTGCCTGGCATTACTCCGTCCCAGGTGCAGAATCTGGCACTTGATCTTGTTAAATTGCATCCCATTAATCATTGTCCAATGCTCCAATCTATCTAGATCCCTATGCAAGGCCTCTCATTCCTCAGGAGAGTCAACAGCACCTCCCAGTTTGGTATCGTCAGAAAAGTTGCTAATGGTGCATTCAGCTCCTGCATCCAGATCACTGATAAAAATATTGAACTGAACTGGCCCTAGGATTGAGCCCTGAGGAACATCGCTGGTGACCAGTCGCAAGCTAGATGTAGCCCCATTCACCACAACCCTTGGAGCCCTGCTGTCAGCTGGTTCTTCACCAGCACACAGTTACTAGGTTAGTTATTCAGGGCAAGTACAGAATTACAACCATGTGTCTGCCTTTGCTCTAGGCAAATTTACCTGCAAGTTAAATATACTGAAATGAGATACTAGGTTAAATTTACTTTTATAGAACGATATCAAATTAGTTAGGACTTTTCTTTTATGAATCCACGTTGACTGTACCTGATGATTGCATTGTTCTT